>NC_079898.1:27183404-27190063 GCF_024868665.1 Triplophysa rosa | reverse complement strand
CACACACACACACACACACACACACACACACACACACGTGTTGATCATCAGGTGAAAGGATCAGAAGTCTCAGTAGAGCTCGCCGAGTGAGGAGAACATTGACCAAATCTTTCATTTGCTTTTAAAGTCCATCTCTCATCTCGTCTGTGTACAACACATGAACTGATGGAGGACTGACCTCTGCTTCAAACACACACATTACAATCTGATTCTTTACCTCGGACACAGAATGACTGAGTTAGACATGCTTTGAGGAAATCCCACCACAGAGATGAAAGGGGTCCAGAAAAGCACACACACCTGTAGACACTTCGTGTCTCACACAAACAAACAAAATCATTTGATGCCTAAAAGTGACAGTTTACCCAAAGGTGAGAATTCTGTCATCATTTAATCACCCTCACGTTACGTCAAACCAAACACAAAAGAAGATATTTTGAAGAATGTTGATAATCAAACAACACAGAACTCCGTTGACTTCCATTGTATGAACACAAAACCACGGAGACATTTCTCAAAATATCTTATTTTGTGTTTCACCGAAGAAAGACTCGCAGACAGTTATTTGGTGATCTGTAGCTTTAAGGTTGAAAAAAGATCTGGCAGCCCACACAGAATCTGTGCCCACAGTTACGGAATAAAACCGTTCCTTCACACTCCTACTTGTGTTTTATACACATATCGTGGCGTGGTTTCAGCCGTATGTAACACATTTTACACCTTCCATCAACTCAGCGTCCACCTGAAGAGTGACACGTGACAGCAGCGCAAGAGCCGAGACGTGACTCTAAACATGAAAATAAATCCAGAACATCAACAAAAATGCTTCTTGACTCGCCACCTCACAACAACAGACTGAATCTAGAACCCAAAACACATGACAGAGAGAAGCCTTTCCAAACATGTATGTTCTTATACACACGCCATACATCAGCTGCTTCTTTATGAACAGCGACCTGACCCGTCAGCCGTCGACACAAAGCTTTAGATTCTAGATGAATGACGCTGGATTACATTCAGACGGAGTCCAGTGTTTCCAACAGAACACAAGTAATGAACACTGAACCAAACGCTTCTCTGTTCACTGTGTCTGTGTGGATGCTTCCACTCTTCCACGTCACGCATGTGACTTATTGATTTCCTAGGAATTTGAAATCAATATCTATTTTCTATCAGGTGTCTAAGCCACTGACCGCTGGGGGGTCGTGAAGGTGAAAGACACAGCTGAATGTGCATTAAACAAACCTCCCATCAGCAGATTTCACACAAACCTTCACATCACTGCTCCACACGTCCTCTGAGCTCATCTCAAACGAAACCGCTTCATGTGAAGAGCTGGTCAAAGGTCAACGCAGGAACACTGACACGGTTAAATTTACTAATGTCTAAATGACAGATCTATATCAATCTTGAATTATCCACCACGGCACGTAGTTTGTTAAGTGTATGAAAATGGCCGAATAATCTTTACATGTATAAATTAGAATATAAAAACATGCGGTGTGTGTGTTTTAGAGCGAACATGACCTCCAATAAAGCTCATAGCAACACAGATGAACATTGTACTATTTATCCAAGATACTATTCCAAGACAAAATCCAACCACATGTCATTAAATTAACTATTTGATTTGTCAACAACAGATACAACAGGACACGAGCCACTGTGTCTATAATCTCCACTTCCTTATAAATCCAATTCCAACACATCATTTAGAAAAAGAAGATATGATAGACTGTATGATTTTAAGTTTGAGTGCATTATAAGGAGTGGATTATTCACCAACATTGACTGCAGCAGCTTCGGTATGATGAAAATTAAACAAGATCAGAAGATAAAGTAGAGAACCGAAGTAAATAAAACACCACAACAGCTTGTGTTCTGCGTTCTAAACCAGACCCTGTGTCAATGATCTCCACTAAACATCTCCAGCTCAAGATGTTTGAGCTGGCATGAGACTGAGCAACAGGTCCAGAAACACGCAGATGCAGGAAGCAGACAGACATCATTCGCGATCCTCCTCTCTCACGTCAAACGAGGTTTCGATAGAAATGTGTCGCAAATTATTTTAAAGGCTCTTTTTGCTCACACTGCGGACTGCGGGTGTGGTGACTGCATCAGCTCTCTCTCTGTCTCTCTCTCTCTCTGTACGTCTCTCTCTCTCTCTCTCTCTCTCTCTCTCTGTCTCTCTCTCTGTCTCTCTGTACGTCTCTCTCTCTCTGTGTCTCGCTCTCTCTCTCTGTCACACTCTCAAACACACACACAGTACATCCACAGTCAAACCATAAATATATCGCCTTATTCAACATCGCCCTTCTTAAAGGCGCATTACGCATATATCGCCAATTTCGATACTCGAACTGTAAAATCACTTCGGTCTCACGAGCACATACTGTACCGTAATACACCCAAATCACACCTGATCTTCATACCGGAGTGAATCCAGTTCATATTTAATGAGCGTTGTAATCATTTTGTTCTGAAGTCTTGCGCAATTGTCTGAGAACCACTTTGATACCCAAACATTTAACGCCTTTAACACCAGCGTAACTATAACAGACAATTATTTGACAACGTGTCTCAATTGTAAGTATTTACAACACGTTTAGCAATAAAGTGCTTTCATGTACCGGACTGACCTCCCAATCGATTGAATCCCAGTCGTCGGTGAACATTCGGCGTCTGTGAGCTCGTCCGCTCGGCGGCACTACGGATGATCAGATGCGCTCCCGGTAAAACCGCATCAAATCACTGCCGTACAGCTTGAACTCGGCAATCGACATATTCCGACCACGAGAGTGACTGGAGACGAGACTGATACGTTCACGCAGAGGTTGGAGTTGCGCTTTCCTTTACATCGGAGCTGCGCGCAAAAGCGCTGCGCATCTGACAGCCGTTGTGCCATGAGGAATTAAAGGGGCGCAGACACGCACACACACGCTTTGGTTGACTATCCCCGTGGGGACAGTCCATAGGCGTAATGTTTTTTATACTGTACAAACTGTATATTCTATCCCCTATCCCTAACCCTATCCCTAAACCTAAAGATCATAGAACACTTTTTGCATTTTTAGATTTCAAAAAAATATTGTTCTGTACAATTTATTAGCTTGTTTGCCCACGAGGACCTCAATTTTGGTCCCCACGGTGACACGAGTCCCCATGTGTTGGTGTGTATTCAGGTTTAGGTCCCCACTGGGATATACAAACATGAACACACCCACACACACACACGCACGCGCGCGCGCGCACGCACACACACACACACACACACACACACACACACACACTCTCTCTCTCATTACTCAAGTACCCGTGAATGCAACCTAAAGTAACATGCACTTGTTCAAGGCTTGATCAAGGGTGATGATTGAAGTCTAGTGGAGTTCGAACCGCCAGCTCTCAGTCAGCAGCACGCATCTTACCATGGGCTGGTGGTGCAACGTGTTCGTCGGGAACAGTAACAGGGAAAAGTTGTGTCCAACCTGTTTGTGAATTGATTAGTATACGTATAACCACATTTTTACGACAAATACCCTATTGTTACTGTAGCAAAATTAAGGTGAATTTGTGGTTAACATGGTTTAACTAGTAACTACGTTTTTGTTTGTCGTATCTGTAGTAACACTGTGGTTAATTTTCGTAAGGCGTGGATTTGCCTGCTTATTTTGTGTTCTTATGTTAAACATACTGATCCTTCTATTTAAGAAATGTCATTTGAAAATGTAACCTCATCACTAGTCCACAGGACTTGCCTTTTCTTATGTGCACAAGACGGAATTTGTACCAGAATTACAATATTTAAGAGAGCACATAATGTTCTCACCGTGTTTCATTGACTACTTTGCAACCTGCTAAACAACAACAAAGTTGAACGCCTTCTGGTTTTACTAAATGAACTGGGACCCATAGAGTGACAAATAATGACCTTCAGATAACTCAAAAGAGAGAGAGATAGAGAGAGAGAATGTTACCATGAGCACGGCGATGATGCTGTGCTGCTGTGCGCAGCGGACGCTGGTCGTGTTGTGTCCGGAGCCCGTTATGTGGCACCCGTCCGCCCTCCAGCCGCCGTGTCCATCCAGCAGGTCAAAATCCCAGTGTGCTGCGATGGGGTCTACACCCACCGAGAAGTGTCGGAGAGCGACGGTAACGGGCTGCACGGGGCTACACCCATCTGCACATGAGAGCAACACATTGCGTCAAACAAAGTCCTCAAGTCTTGCAGTGCAACCATATGAAATACGCGCGCGATGACACGGACAAACCGAAGCGCGCTTGTGTGACATCTGATGGCCGGTGTCAATGTCGTCCTGACACTCTCTTCGTGCAGCATCTCGTTGTTTTTTTATGAACGGCAAATAAGCGCACGTGTGAAAACGCAACGCAACTGTTGCAGCAGCAGCATCACGCACGCAACGCGACTCCGATGCGCCTCTGTGACGCCGTTACAATATCCCGTCAAAATGCATCTATTCCTTTCCAACAGTCCATACGTGTTTGCGCATATCTAGGGTGCACTGGGGAAAAGAAATAAACCGCAGGGAAAATGTCAGTCTTACCTAATTTGGTGAACGCAACTGGTGTGGAAACGCTTCTGCGCTTGCCATCATCCGCAAGATTTGACGAATTGCCCGTGCACGGAAAGAGCTTTCCATTGCGAAAGACGATGAGCTGCAGTTTACAGGTGCAGTTATCCACAGGCAGCGGCAACTGAATGGAGGCGATGGCCAGTGTGTTCTGCAAACGGGAGAATGGCTGTTAAGCGCAGTGGCATGTGATGCGCAGATGCGCGTCCGTGAGCTCTTCTCATTGACTAGAGGAAACTGCTGGGGAAACAGTGGCTTTATCGCCGCAGAGATGAAGATGATGTTGTCTCTCACATCACCTCACCTCACCTCCCCACCAGCCCCTGATTCCCCACTGATGAAAGAAATACATCTCCATCAATCTGCCTGTGGAAGAACATCACCGCATCTGTTAGCAGCGAATGAGTGGTGTCAGCAGCAACACCTGAGGGAGAAACAGCATGTTATTCTGGCCTTTTAGAATTCAATTTCTAGATTAAAGCAAGCCAATAAGCAGATGTTCAGACAGACACCGAGCACACATCTTGGAAACGGTAAATGGGGTTAAACTGCAACGCTGTGTGACGCATTCATGTTGGATTAAAAGCATTTAGTCATTTAACGTATGAAAGGTCTCCTAAACAACCTTTCCAAAGGGATGTTATTTACAGTTCAGGTGCTATACATCTATTAAAACCATCTTGGCAGTAAAATTGACATCAAGTTTATATCACTTCTTACAATTTGCATGGTTGCAAAAGCAGCTTTACAGAAAACACAAAATAGAAATCTTCAGGGTAGTAGTTGGACCACAGTATCAGTGATTTTGTTGTGCCTTTTGGGGGAAACTATTGTAATTACTCAACTTACTTTTCCTAAGATAAAGAGGCTTTACACAGCATCAAGTTCAAGTGCAACACGTGTAAGAAAGGGTCCTTGAAAAGGTTGCAGTCAGCATCAGGCAGAGCTCCAGGAATGAGAGTGAAAGAGGAAAACCAGCAGTGAGGACTTTCATTCACAAAAGTGGGCAGCACTTTATTCATCATCACATGATTTCCATATGTGAGTCACGGCTCCAGAGGAGAGCCAGCATCCTTTACCCAGAGTGCACTGCCACATTCCAGAAGCACTGTTTGCATTCAGATGTAAAACACATCAGCTCCATTTTATTCTTCTATTACGATGGTAAATTTAGCATTTTTATAGATTTACTTATTTTGATATTAAATCGTGCTCCTCACAATAGTACATATACATGTTCAATACATTAGTGCCTTGGCAAATATATGCATGTACCAGCCTTGTAGTTACACAATGCAAAAATACAATTATTATAATGTCCGTAAATATGCAGGAACAAAATATTTCACATAAAAACAGACAGCACTTTTTTTCTACTGAAAAACAAATATGAACAAATTCAATGATTGTTTTATTGTAAAGGTTTGTACTGAACATGATATAGACAGTAATGTGAGCAGGTCTAGTATTCTGTTCATTTCATCAGTATTAAGTCACACCAACGTTCTGAAAATAAAAAACTAAACTGGCTTTGTCTTTATGTCATTGCTACACATCTCTCCACGAGTGTTATGAATATTAACAACATAAGATGAGATAAAACACAATGAACAGTCACCCGTTTATCTAATCCACACACATCTCTTCTGCGTCGACTCGTTTCTATTGGTGAGTTAGAGAGCTAATGATGAATGATGCTTGACTGTTGCTATGACAGCCCGTCCTCACAGGTGACACCTCTCCAGAGGACAACTGCCAATTGGATTCTATCTTAAACCGCTGGCGAGTAAACAAAGACAGGCACAATTCTGCTGTGATATTGTGAAGAGGACATTGATTTTCATTTACTCGTGAATCGCTCTCTGTGTGTGAGAAAAACAGAAGAAAACTCAGGCTGTCACCTCCATCTCTCTCTCTCTCTTTCACCTTCTCTCTCTCTCGCCCTCTCTCACTCTCTCTCTTTCTCTCTCTCTTTCACCTTCTCTCTCTCTCGCCCTCTTTCTCTCTCTCTTTCACCTTCTCTCTCTCTCTCTCTCTCTCTTTCACCTTCTCTCTCTCTCGCCCTCTCTC
>NC_079898.1:27169617-27179603 GCF_024868665.1 Triplophysa rosa | reverse complement strand
CGCGCTCTCTCTCTCTCTCTCTCTCTCTCTCTCTCTCTCTCACTCACTCTGTCTCACCCTCTCTCTCGCCCTCTCTCTCTCTCTCTCTCTCTCAAAACAATAACAACATACATTAAAACACATACAACAAAACAGACCGCAAACTACAGATAAATCATTTTAAAGTTTTTGACAAAAGATACTATAAAGTATAGTCTTGATGTATCTCAGTGTTAGTGTGCTGATATCAGTACTGCAATTTTGGTTTCAATGGTAATTCTTGGTAATACAAGCCTTCGACTTTTGAGTCAAACCCTTAATGTGAAATGATTTATTACTGGCTCTATTAAAACTGCTAGATTATTACCTTTGCTAAAGAGACAAGCTATGAAATATATTTGTGCATTTCTTTAACTAAAATATCACCAGAAGTGAAAGAGAGATGCAAATGTGTGTTGCATTACTGACATTACATAAACAACATTCACACTCAACAACAAACAGTACAACAATATACACAAATCATCATTTAATGGTTATTATATCTGTAGACTGTCGCCGTGATAATGTTGTGAATAAAGTGATGACCATTCAGTCAAAGGTTCTTGAAACATCCATTTCTTCTTCAATTCTAAATGAATATATCAAAAAACATGGTAACACTAGGGTGATTTTCAGAAGCTTCATACTTTCTCACTGCACAGACGTCTACAGGCCTTGGGTTTGGCTTCAGATCGTTTCAAGGAAAGATTGTGTGCCGTTCCTCTGGACTCTTTATCATCAGAGGACTAAAACAGAACACCAGACATGAAGCCTATAAAAATCTAGAGGATGGATGAAGATCTCAGTTTATTTAAAGAAGCCTTTACTATCATTACTTACCCACAGATAGCAGTTCTTTCATTCCCTCTATGAATCATGTTCTCCGCTCCACTCCCACAGACGACACGTCACGCGATCGAAGAACACGAGTTTAACTCCAAAAACATTCACACGATCCCTCAACGTTTCAACATTTGTACACAGTTCTGAAGTCTCAGCAAACACGCTTCATCACAATGAAATCTATTGTAAAGTGACTGTGAACATATGGGACATAAGATACCGTCACAAGAAACCCACTGAACAGACTAGACAATGAACAACACAAACATTTCTTCAAAACGAAACTTGAATGGACAGTTCAGCCCAAAATGTAGATTCTCTCATCATTTCTTCTCCTCAGGTAAACCTGTGCGCGAGTGGAACACAACAGAAGAAATTTAGAGAAATGTCTCCGTGGTATTGTGTTCATACAATGGAAGTCAATGGAGATTTGATGATCAACATTCTTCAAAATATCTTCTGTTGTGTTCTGAAGAAGAAAGAAACTCATACAGGTTTGACATGACATGTGGACTAATGTATTCTTCTGGGTTTCTACAAAATGTCGGACAGTAATGTCAAGCAACATTAATACAGTGACCACAGCTCAACACAATCTCACAGCAAAAACATACTATTTTACGATGTGGCTAATTTTGGCTAATTCGTATGAACTCGTACAATCTCATTCGAACATTTTAGAAGGATTTGCTTTTGTGCCCGTGACATTAGGGTAAGAGTTGGGGGCTTTTTCGTCACGCATCACACGTTTTAGTACGATTCACAACGTACGAATTCAAAGGAATAAGCCACCTGGTAAAATCCCTTCATCAGATCAGGTTGACTCATCTAGTCACAATTGAAACTCTGAACATCCCGTTTAAAGCGCACATTTTGCATATACAAATAAAATACTATGCTTAAATAGTGAGAGTGGTACTGTATGGAAGTAGTGTATGCTATTCTAAAGAAAGTCCCAGCATGATGATAAGTGTGTGATGAATTGTGAGTCCATACACTCCGGATATCTCAGCGGCGTTTACTGCCATTCCTGCGCTCTGCTTTGAACTCGATGGCAGTCAATTATTTATTTATTGTGCTTTTCACACTCTTTCAAGTCATGACTGGAAGCCTTCTCAACAGCTCAAACTGTTATTGCACGTGAAATGTGTTTATTGTCTTTTCTGAGAAGTTCCTTCAGTTGACATGCTGAGAGAAACCAAGAGTCCTGGAGGATTTCATCCGTGCTGCACAATACTACAGCCTTCAAGACAACGTCACATCAAAATCCTTACATGAACATCGTGACAAAAAAGACACTACTTGTCCGTCTAATCTTTTAATAAAATGTAACGGTTTGCTCCACCTCTGAAATGTCTTTTCATCTGAACAAATCAAGAGAAGCAAGCGAAGTTTCATCCGCTTCAAATCACATTCTGCTCCAGATTCACCATCCAATCACATGATCCTCCTGAAGAAAATCAGGGCCCGTCCTACATTTATTCTCACAACAGTGACTGCATGAGATGATACTCATCATAAAAGAGAACGTCAAGCAAGCTTCAGACACTTGTTATGTGATCAGATCAACCATCACATGCAGAAGCAGAAAGAAACTGAAAGTCGGCATTAAAAACAAACGCAATAAAATGACCTTTCCTAAGCAGGTTTCATTAAAACCCTCCAAAAAACAAAGTTCTGCTCAGGCTGAAATCTGTCGATTCTTCGGACTCATTGTCTGAAGGTTTTCTCAGAGATAAAGCAGATTGTGTTTCATGATAAGCGTCTCTCTCAGCAGCTCCATCACTGCTCACATGTTTCTGTTTAATGACAGAAAATTAAATGGTTTCAGCATCGGACGGATAGTTCTGCTCTTAGTCACGTGGTGGGCAACGTTCATCTCAGTAAAGCTCTGAAAATGTAACGCTGATGGTCACTGAATGCAGACGGACAGACAGGGCCAGGGCAATGATAAACGTCTGAGGCCAATAAACACATCACAGAGACCCGCACCTACAATCAATGAAGCAGAGCAAAAAACTCAAGACACATCTCCCGTCTCTCATTCTGTTTGCTCTGTTGACCCTTTAAACAATGATTACTAAACAATAAACAACATCTATCAATTCAACATGATGCTATTAGACTGTCCACACTGTGAGTCTGGTGATAGATCTACAGGAGTATTCAATTAAAGTTCCAAGAGGGCCGGTCGTTATATTTTCTTTTCTTTTAATAAATAAATATTTAATCAATTTAGCCCAGTTGGATATACTGTATAAAAGATCAGGCCATTTGTTTCATATGTTGATATCCACGGTATCTATGTATTGTAGGCTCTGTGACTTTTTAGCTCTTAATAGAAATCTGATAATTAGTATTTGTAAATAAATTAAAAAAACTACTGACAACATACAAACAGCAAATGTAATGTAACAATTAAATTGCTCTGATCATAAACAAGAAACAAAGTTACTTACTAAATTAGCCTTTCCTTGCCATTCATACCAGAACTACTTCTATCTTTAAATAATTTCCCAATTAGAACGTCGTTCATTACGAAAAAGTATTTTTACTGT
The DNA here is from genome assembly GCF_024868665.1 of Triplophysa rosa. Taxonomy (NCBI): domain Eukaryota; kingdom Metazoa; phylum Chordata; class Actinopteri; order Cypriniformes; family Nemacheilidae; genus Triplophysa; species Triplophysa rosa. Next base: position 27,176,181 of record NC_079898.1, on the reverse strand, counting down.
TTTCTACATAAAATCATCTTTTGTGAAAATATAACAACGATATCTTCAATATTGACTGAATAATGCTGTTTTAAATATTGAAATCTTAGTGAAATTAATGCTTGAAATTAATCTTTGTTATCTAATAATTAATTAGATCATGAGTCTTTAGCCTGGGTTTTCACGTGGTCACAAATGTTTTCATGCTGATCAATAATGCTGAATGTGGATAAAAATGTTATGGTTAATAAAATATCACAAATCTGGTCGAAAGGTTGGAGACATATAGCAAACAGTAAACAGACTGACGGATACAAATACTTTAATATTTAATATGTCAAATGTTTTAAATGGTTTATTAGGCTATGTGGATCCGGCCCGCGGTCTGCCAATTGAGGATGACTGATCTACAGCAACACAATATCAAGACATTCATCATAAAATATGAAACATACAGCATAAATCCTACTTCTGCTTTTCACATTGACATCAAACAGCACTCGTGTCATCGGAAAAGTCCTGACATGAGTTGTGTGAATCACTGTCACAACACAACACAGATCTACTGAGAACAGAAGTTCCCTTTCTGTTGGTCTCTCGACGTTGTGTCGAGCCGACAGATGGGGTTCGCTCTTGAGAACCTATCAACTTCTGACTAGTTTAGAAAAGGCCAATGAAATTGGCGAATGAAATTTGCATGCCGGACTCCGCCCCCGGATATCCGGGTATAAAAGGGAGATGGCGTGCTGCATTCATTCACCTTTTGTTCTTCGGAGCCTTCACACTTATCGACTTCGAGACTTCAAACTCTACGCCAAATTACTGCTGGAATCTTACGACGTGGTGCAGCGGACTGTCCCTTCCTGCAGCGACTTCCCCTGGGCGTCTCGGCAGTTCCAGAAGTGTTTGAGTTTTTTTCTCTAAAAGAGCAAATTTCTCCAGCGTGGCATGTCCTGCTGTTCTCATGGGTGCAACACACTCATCGAGGAGGGGGACGGACACGGTGTCTGCTTCCAGTACACTGGGGCAGACGCTGTGGATACGTCCTGCCCGCACTGCGGGTGGTTGACGATTCAGACATTGCGTCACGGGTGGCTGTGTTCCCACGGGACTCAGCCACCACCTCGTCTGCTCCCCGTTCTGTGACGGCAGAACTACGGCCCTGCCGTCCGCTACGGCAAGCAGTGAGGGTGATATGAGGATTACTGTGAGCGTTAATCCGCCAGCCACTGGCTCACGGACCATTCGCACCTCGTCTCGCTCGTCTGTCTGTTCCCCAGGAGACGGTCCCACCGTCTTGTTCCTCAACCACGTATTCGGACACGATGCGTGATGATGAGATGTCTCTTGCAGCATTGGGGGGTGACGTACTGCCATCCGACTCTGACGATTCCTCTGGCTCCCTCCCTCGGGGGGTCGATCCCAGGAAGAAGCGGACGTCGAAATGTCAGCCATGCTTTCCCGGGTCGCCGTGAGCGTTGGGTTGCAGTGCCCGCACTGCCTCTCCCAGCGCTCGCGGCTGGCTACATGGTGCCTCGGGCTTGAGCACGGCTCCTAGCCGTGCCCGCCCCCAGTGCCGTGTTTTCCGGAAGTGCATGAGGAACTTAGTAAGACCTGGAACGCCCCATTTCCGCCCCCAGAACAAAGTTCTGTCACCCTCTCTTCCCTCGAGGGTGAGACAGCCAGAGGATACGTCGATGTCCCCCAGGTGGAGTATGCCGCCGCGGTGCACTCATGCCCGCTGGCGGCGGCCACCTGGGGGGCTCGACCTAGACTCCCGCCCAAAGCATGTGGGGTCTCGGCATCTCTGGTGTCGAGAGCTTACATTGCGGCGGACCAAGCTGCCTCCTCTCGCCACGTTATGGCTCCTGCCAGGCCAGGGCGTTGAGAGAGCTCCACGAGGGTACCGACCCAGTGCTTATGCAGGAACTCCGGGGCACCACCGACCTCGCTCTATGGGCGACCAAGGTGACCATGCGGGCCCTGGGTCGGGCGATGTCCACACTTGTGGTCCATGAGAGACACCTCTGGCCGAACCTTGCACAGATGAGTAACGCCGAGAAGGTCCGCTTTCTCTACGCACCCATCTCGCAAGGGGGAGCTGTTTGGTGATACTGTCGAGCCGCAGTTCTCGACAGTAAAGAAGCAGACAGAGGATATCAAGCATATCCTCACCCACCGCGACTCGGCCACCCACGGCCATCGAGTCCCGTGCACCGTCTGCTTCCCAGCAGCCCTGGTCCTCTTCGACGCCCTACGGCTCTGGCACCCCCCACTCAGGTGGCCCCCCCGGAAGAGACATCGAAGAGGAGACCATCGCCCCATCAGCAGAAGCGGCTCTCATGGGAAGACCCCAGGAGGGTCATCGCTGGGGGATAGGATAGGGACGGTTCCTGCCCCGTCTCACCATCTGCTGGCCCCCTCCAGGGGGCTAGCACCCACTTACTCACAAATAGAGTTTCCTCTCTCTCTGGGTCATTACAGCCGCTCCCACTCTCGGCACGACAGTGGACGGCAACTCGACGTTGCGGCATGGTGAAGCGCAACGTTGAGTATAAACACCAGCCCTCAGCACTCTCAGTCAGACAGTGCGTTGAGCTGCGTAAATGCCAGGCAGGAAAAACAGCACAGCCGATCTCCTCCCCGGGGGAGGATGATCCGTCTCGGCTACGCAATCCAGTTCGCCAGACGGCCGCCCAAGTTTCGGGGCATCCTCTCTACCTCAGTCAGAGGCAAGGATGCGCCTGTGCTTCGGGCCGAGGTCGCCACCCTTCTGGCGAAGGGAGCAATCGAGCCCGTCCCACCAGCCGAGATGTTCAACGGGTTCTACAGCCCGTACTTCATTGTCCCAAAGAAAGGCGGGGGGCTGCGCCCCATCCTAGATCTGCATGTCCTGAACAAGCATCTACACAAGCTGCCGTTCAGGATGATCATGCAGAGGTGCATCCTGACGTCTGTCAGATGTTAGGATTGGTTCATGGCAATCGACCTGAAGGACGCGTACTTTCATGTCTCGATACTCCCTCGTCATTGGCCGTTCCTGCGGTTCGCTTTCGAGGGGCGGGCCTCCCCTTCGGTCTGTTCCTGTCTCCACGTGTCTTCACGAAGATCGTGGAAGCCGCCCTCCTTCCCCTCAGGGAAAGAGGTGTGCGGGTACTGAACTATCTCGACGACTGGCTAATCTTGGCACACTCTCGAGATCTGTTGTGTACACACAGGGACCTGGTGCTCTGGCACCTAGATCGGTTGGGGCTACAGGTCAACTGGGAAAAGAGCAAGCTCTCCCCTGTGCAAAGCATCCTCTTTTTCGGTATGGAACTCGACTCGGTCTCCATGACAGCACGACTGACTACAGAGTGCGCCCAGTCAGTGTTGAACTGCCTGAAGCCATACTTTTGTGTTGAATGTATTTGCGTTTTTTACTTTTATTGATTTAACTTTAATTAATTCAACCAAATATCTTCAGAAATATCTTCTTGAAAAAACAATGTCACCCACATCTCGATGTACTGGAGGACTGTGGGTGAGTAAATTAGTAGCAATTTTTGGGTAAAGTAAAGCATTAAGGAATATAAAATACATTTAAAAAGACAATATCCCTTTTAATTTAATATCATGAAAAGGCACAAATACTGGATGCAATATTTGTGTGCATGTTTTAATATATGGCCTATAAGTAACAGCAACAAAAACAGTATAAAAGGAGCAAAACGCAATAAATAACAGAAATACAAAATAACAGAAGAAATGAGGTTATGGTAAAAAAAACTGGCCCGCATCCTATTTATACTTTTGGAGTCTGGCCCTCAAAGAAAAGTAGTTGAAGACCCCTGATGTACAGACTGTGTGATAAACTATCTGTGCACTCTATGAACTCACATCTCTCTGTCTCTAGCTCTCTCTTGCAAACACACGCACAGTCGCACACACGTTAGATTGATAAGAAGATATGAGCAAAATGACAGAATGAGTCATTTCATACTTTATATTTGCTTAATATAACCAATGCGGTGATGCCTAATTTCGAATATACAAAGAATGAGCAATTAATCTGCATTATTTTAAAATATGTATAATAAAGGAGTTGACATCATATAACATATATTTAACAGGAAAAACAATAAACTTACAGCAGTATTACTAAACCACACAACTGCAGCTCTTCAACATGAATAAATGAGTCTAATATATAGTTATGTAATATACTGTACACACATCAGTTGAGCTCTATATTACTACAGCTTTAAACAAATCAACTTCATAAACTTCCCTTTAATACGACGTTCTCTCTCATCTCAAGTGTATTTCATTTCACACTTCTTGTTGCTCTTAATAATGTCAAGCACTGATGAAAATATACGTGCTTGAGTATAAAGAGTACAGAAAACTCTCTGCCGGCTGATATAATTCAGTATAAACTCTCATCATGACGTGTGTAATGAGCTCTGAGCAGTCTCTTCATTAGGATTTACTGCTGTCTCCAGTCACAGTACAAAAGTGTTTCTGATTGTTGAAACCATATTATTGAAGTCCTCTCCTCATCATCTCCTCTCCTCATCATCTCCTCATCATCTCCTCTCCTCATCCTCTCCTCATCATCACCTCATCCTCTCATCATCCTCTCCTCATCATCTCCTCATCCTCATCTCTCCTCTCCTCATCCTCTCCTCATCATCTCCTCTCCTCTCCTCTCCTCTCCTCATCTCTCCTCTCCTCATCATCACCTCATCCTCTCCTCATCATCTCCTCATCCTCATCTCTCCTCTCCTCATCCTCTCCTCATCATCTCCTCTCCTCTCCTCATCTCTCCTCTCCTCATCCTCTCCTCATCCTCATCATCTCCTCATCAACTCCTCTCCTCATCCTCATCTCTCCTCTCCTCATCATCTCCTCTCCTCATCCTCATCTCTCCTCTCCTAATCATCTCCTCTCCTCTCCTCATCATCATCTCTCCTCATCATCTCCTCATCCTCATCTCTCCTCTCCTCATCATCTCCTCTCCTCATCCTCATCTCATCCTCATCCTCATTTCTCCTCTCCTCATCATCTCCTCTCCTCTTCTCATCATCTCCTCTCCTCATCCTCATCTCTCCTCTCCTCATCATCTCCTCTCCTCTCCTTCCTTTCATTCCCCCTCTCTCCTCATTCTCTCTACATAATCCTTTCCCTCACTTTCTTCCTTCTACACTTTCTTCTCTCTCTCGCAACGTCTCCATCAGATCGCATCCTCCCTATCTCTTCCACCACACTCCCCTATCTCCCTGCTCCCCTCAACTCCTCTCCCTCTCACTCTCCTCTCCTCTCACCTCTCCTCCTCTCTCTCCATCTCACTCTCCTCTCCTCATCCTCTCCTCATCTCTCCTCTCCCTCTCCTCTCCTCTCCTCATCCTCTCTCATCCTCTCATCTCCCATCACTCCTCTCCATCCTCACTCTCTCTCCTCATCATCTCCTCTCCTCTCCTTCCCCTCTCCTCTCCTCTCCTCTCCTCTCCTCTCCTCTCCTCTCCTCTCCTCTCCTCTCCTCTCCTCTCCTCTCCTCTCCTCTCCTCTCCTCTCCTCTCCTCTCCTCTCCTCTCCCTCTCTCTCTCCTCTCCTCTCATCACTCCTCTCCCTTCTCCTCTCCCTCTCCTCTCACTCTCCTCTCTCCTCTCCTCTCTCTCTCCTCTTCTCCTGCCTCTCATCTCCTCTCCTCTCCTCCCTCCTCTCTCTCTCCTCTCCTCTCTCTCATCACCTCTCCTCTCTCTCATCTCTCTCCCTCCTACACTCTCCTCTCCTCCTCCTCTCCTCTCCTGTCTCCTCTCCTCTCTCTCTCTCTCTCTCTCATCTTCTCTCTCTCTCTCTCTCCTCATCATCTCCCCTCTCCTCATCATCATCTCTCCTCTCCTCATCATCATCTCTCCTCTCCTCATCATCTCTCCTCTCCTCATCATCTCTCCTCTCCTCATCATCTCTCCTCTCCTCATCATCACCTCTCCTCTCCTCATCATCTCTCCTCATCATCTCTCCTCTCCTCATCATCATCTCTCCTCTCCTCATCATCATCTCTCCTCACCTCATCATCTCTCCTCATCATCTCTCCTCTCCTCATCATCTCTCCTCTCCTCATCATCTCTCCTCATCATCTCTCCTCATCATCTCTCCTCTCCTCATCATCTCTCTCCTCCTCTCCTCTCATCTCATCTCTCTCTCCTCATCCTCTCCTCATCATCTCCTCTCTCTCTCTCCTCTCTCTCCTCATCACTTCTCATCATCTCTCTCCTCTCCACATCATCTCCTCTCCTCTCCTCATCATCTCCTCATCCTCTTCTCACATCTCTCATCTCCTCTCCTCTCCCCTCATCATCTCCTCTCTCCTCTCCTCATCATCTCCCTCCTCTCATCATCATCTCATCTCATCTCCTCTCCTCACCTCCTCTCCTCATCATCTCCTTCTCTCCCTCATCCCTCTCCTCAATTCCTCTCCTCATCATCTCATCATCCTCTCACTCATTCCTCTCCTCATCACTCTCCTCTCTCATCTCCTCTCCTCTCCCCTCACCTCCTCTCATCATCTCATCTCCTCCTCATCATCTCCTCTCCTCTCCT
>NC_079898.1:27162117-27164617 GCF_024868665.1 Triplophysa rosa | reverse complement strand
TCATCATCCTCTCCTTCATCCTCTCATCTCCTCTCCTCATCCTCTCCTCTCCTCATCATCTCCTCTCCTCATCCATCTCCTCCTCCTCATCCTCTCCTCATCATCTCCTCCCTCCTCCCTCTCCTCTCCCTCTCCTCTCCTCATCCTCTCCTCTCCTCTCCTCATCACTCTCATCTCTCCTCTCCTCTCTCCTCTCATCACTCATCTCATCTACTCTCATCTCACTCTTCTCCTCTCCTCATCATCTCACCTCCTCCTCTCCATCATCTCCCCCTCTCATCATCCATCTCCTTCACCATCATTCTCTCTCCTCTCCTCATCATCTTCACTCCTCTCACCATATCATCTCTCCTCATCTCTCCATCCTCATCTCCCTCATCTCATCCTCCCTCATTCATTCCTTCATCTCCTCATCTACTCTCTCCTCTCCTCTCCTCTCCTCATCATCTCCCATCAACTCCTCTCCTGCATCTCATTCTCCTCATCATCTCTCCTCTCCTCATCATCTCCTCTCCTCTCCTCTCCTCATCATCTCCTCATCCTCTCCTCTCATCATCTCATCTCCTCTCATCATCTCCTCTCCTCTCCTCATCATCTCCTCTCCTCTCATCATCTCATCTCCTCTCCTCATCCCCTCCTCATCATCTCCTCTCCTCATCATCTCCGCTCCTCTCCTCATCATCTCATCATCCTCTCCTCATCCTCTCCTCATCATCTCCTCTCCTCATCCTCTCCTCTCCTCTCCTCTCCTCTCCTCTCCTCTGGTCTATTCTATTCTATTCTATTCGAGGTGCTCTGATCTTGAAGACATCAGTGTAGCACCCAATCAATGAGACATACTGTAGTTTTATTCTCTCTCTCTCTCTCTCTCTCTCTCTCACGTCAGATCCAGACTCTGATCAAAAACAGCTGTCTGAATGTTAATGATCTTACACCATTTAGATCAGAAACAGAGGCGTATTCTCTGTGTGGCCAGAACAAAATTGATCTGATGTCTGTCTGTTAAGTGTAGTTCATCACACATCCTTAACCTTTACTGTACTCCTCTTAGAACACAAGATAATCCACTATGACCAGCATGTGACAGGCCCGGCCCACATTGAGTGATGTCATACAGAGTGCTGCTGATGGACACTGTATTTACATGTGTTTAGGGTGATTGTTCATGGGTTAAACTCAGATTACTGGGATCAGATATGAAGGGTTTTGAAGTGTTTGATGACTCTTACCTGACTGAGCTGAGCCATGGGTGATCCTGAGACGTTGACCGTGTGACATCTGAAGTTTAACAGAGTGTTCTGTTCTAACCCGATCCGACCTGTACCCTCGCTGTCAGACACAGGGGGCGATAGAGGCGAGCGCTGAACTACAGTGCACAATAAACCCATGACACCAGCCGGTCGGATCATAAAAGCCTCTAGGGCAATGTTAGGAGAGACCTTCAGTGACACACAGAGAGAGAGAGAGAGTTTGACCTACTTTCCTCACACTAATTGCTTGTTGGAAAATAAACATCGGTCATTGTATGAGGAGTTCCAGTCAAGAACTGATTATGAAAATATGAAAAGACTAAACAAAGAGTCCATTAACCATCAGAGTGTGTAACCTACATGATCAGAGCAGCTGAGAGACGGTGACAGGTTTAACTGAATGTTTCTATGGTTTTATCAATATTTACACAGACATGAGATTCCACCAGTGATATAACTGTATGAGAGCATCACCTTTGACATGACCGATGTGTTTGTGTTGAGCGTGAACTCAGTGAGCCGTTCCACACACTGAACGATACGTGTGCAGGCGCGAGCTTCCTTCTGAGCCATCCACAGGACGTGTTCATCCACCCGCATCATATTACTGGCAATATCCAACACGTGATCGCTCAACTACACACAAACATACAAACAAACAGAGATCATACAACTACAAAAATCAACGTCCAACACGTGATCGCTCAACTACACACAAACATACAAACAAACAGAGATCATACAACTACAAAAATCAACGTCCAACACGTGAGAACGTCTTGGTTACGGATGTAACCTCGGTTCCCTGATGGAGGGAACGAGACGTTGTGTCGAACCGACATAATGGGGTTTGTCTTGAGAACCTATCATCTTCTGAGTATTTAGAAAAGGCCAATGAAAAATTGGCGAATGAAATTTGCATGCCGGGCTCCTCCCCGGATGTCCGGGTATAAGAGGGAGCCGGCGTGCTCATTCATTCACCTTTGGTCTGAGGAGCCTAAAGCATCCACCCCCGACCGCTGGGGTGGGCGGCCAGTGTTGTGGCATGAGGGACACAACATCTCGTTCCCTCCATCAGGGAACCGAGGTTACATCCGTAACCAAGACGTTCCCTTTCTGTCGGTCTCTCGACGTTGTGTCGAACCGACAGAATGGGGTTCCTATGGAAAACGCCACAGCACTGAGCCGCGTCACAATCTCTGCGGAGCGACGTTGACTGGCCTGGGCGAGTCAGACGAACACGCTAACGC
>NC_079898.1:27151884-27159902 GCF_024868665.1 Triplophysa rosa | reverse complement strand
TCGAGATAGTTTAGTACCCGCACACCTCCTTCCCTAAGGGGAAGGAGGGCGGCTTCCACGACCTTCGTAAAGACTCGTGGAGACAGGGACAGACCGAAGGGGAGGACCCTGTACTGATATGCCCGTCCTTCGAACACGAACCGTCGGAACGGCCGATGTCGAGGGAGGATCGAGACATGAAGTACGCGTCCTTCAGGTCGATTGCCATGAACCAGTCCTGACACCTGATGGACGTCAGGATGCGCTTCTGCGTGATCAACCTGAAAGGCAGCTACTGTGTAGGTGCCTGTTCAGAACACACAGACCCAAGATAGGGCGCAACCCCCCGCCTTTCTTGGGGACAATGAAGTACAGGCTGTAAAACCCGCTGAACATCTCAGCTGGTGAGACGGGCTCGATCACTCCCTTCACCAGAAGGGTGGCGGCCTCGGCCCGAAGTACGGGAACATCCCAGCCTCTGACTGAGGTATATCGGATGCTGAACTTGACGGGCGTGAGGCGACTGGATCGCGTAGCCGAGATGGATCGTCTTCCCTAGCCAGTCTGACCGCCTGGGAAGCCAGACAGGCTCCCAGAATGAGACGGGGACTAAGGTACGACCTTTTTCATCGTCCCCCCGGGGGGTGGTTCGATGGCTAGCAGTACGGATTCCTTGCCGGGGGAGGTCCCCCAGGGAGGAGATCGGCTGTGCTGTTTTTCCTGCCTGGCGACTGCGCAGCTCAACGTCTGACTGAGAGTGCTGAGGGCTGGTATTTATACTCGACATTGCGCTTCACCATGACGCAAAGTCGAGTTTGCCGTTCACCGTCGTGCAGAGGGTGAGAGCGGCTGAAGTACCCCAATTTATACTCGACATTGCGCTTCGCCATGATGCAACGTCGAGTTTGCCGTTCACCGTCGTGCAGAGGGTGAGAGCGGCTGAGGTAACCCAGAGAGAGAGGAAACTCTCCTTTTTTTTTGAGAGTAAGTGGGCGCTAGCCCCCCGGAGGGGGCCAGCAGATGGAGAGACGGGGCAGGATCCGTCCCTATCCGACTTCCCAGCGATGTGGCTGGGGTCGGGCCCAATGGTAGCCTCGATCCCCCTGAGGTCTTCCCATGACAGCCGCTTCGCCGCGGCTGCTGATGGGGCGATGGTCTCCTCTTCACTGCTCCTCCAGGGGGGCCGCCCCAGAGCTGGAGGGCGTCGAAGAGGACCAGGGCTGCTGGGAAGCAGACAGTGCACGGGACTCGACGGCCGAGGCGGCCGAGTTGCGGCACGGAGGACTGCTTCTTACTGTCGAGAACCCTCCGGGGAGGCCACGTGCGGGTCTCGCACCCCCCCGACGGGCGGGGGGTGAGCGGGGCCGCTGCAGCTCGACAGTAACACCAACCAGCCCCCCCTTGCGAGACGGGTACGTCGAGAAAGCGGACCTTCTCAGCGTTACTCATCTGCGCAAGGATTGGCCAGAGGAGTTTCTCATGGACCACAAGTGTGGACATCGTCCGACCCAGGGCCCCCGTGGTCACCTTGGTCGCCCGTAGAGCGAGGTCGGTGGCGGCGCGGAGTTCCTGCATAAGCGCTGGGTCGGTCTTACCCTCGTGGAGCTCTCTCAACGCCCTGGCCTGGCAGGAGCCATAGCGTGGAGAGAGGAGGCAGCCTGGTCCGCCGCAATGTAAGCTCTCGACACCAGAGATGCCGAGACACCACATGCTTTGGACGGGAGTCTAGGTCGAGCCCCCCCAGGTGGCCGCCACCTATGGGCACGAGTGCACCGCGGCGGCAAACTCCACCTGGGGACACCGACGCATCCTCCAGCTGTCTCAACCTCGAGGGAAGAGAGGGTGACAGAACTTTGTTTGACGTGAAACGTGCCGGAAGGGGCGTTCCAGGTCTTGCAAAGTTCCTCATGCACTTCCGGTAAACACGGCACTGGGGGCGGGCGCGGCTTGGAGCCGCGCTCAAACCCGAGGCGCCATGTAGCCAGCCGCGAACGCCGGGAGAGGCAGTGCGGGCACTGCAACCCAACACTCACGGCGGCCCGGGAAAGCATGGCCGACATCTCGACGTCCGCTTCTTCCTGGGCTCGACCCCCCGAGGGAGGGAGCCCGAGGAATCGTCGGAGTCGGATGGCAGTACGTCACCCCCCGATGCTGCAAGAGAAATCTCATCATCACGCATCGTGTCCGAATACGTGATTGAGGAATAAGACGGCGGACCGTCTTTTTGGGGAACGGTCAGACGAGCGAAACAAGGTGTGAACGGTCCGTGAGCCGTGGCTGGCGGATTATCGCTCACAGTAATCCTCATCTCACCCTCGCTGCTTGCCATAGCGGACGGCAGGGCCGTAGTCCTGCCGCCACGGAACGGGGAGCAAACGAGGTGGTGGCTGAGTCCCGTGGGAACACAGCCACCTGTGACGCAACGTCTGAATCGTCACCGCCCGCAGTGCGGGCAGGACGTATCCACAACGTCTGCCCCAGCGTACTGGAAGCAGGCATTGTGTCCGTCCCCCTCCTCGATGAGTGTGTTGCACCCATGAGAACAGCGGGACAAGCCACGCTGGAGAAATTTGCTCTTTTAGAAAAGGAAATTTGCTCGAACACCTCCGGAACTGCCGAGACGCCCAGGGGAGAGTCACTGCAGGAAGGGACCGTCCGCTGTCCACGTCGTAGATTCCAGCAGAAAGAATGATCACCCAGATCGTAGAGAAGCTCACCAGATGCGTAGGCTCTGAAGAACAAAAGGTGAATGAATGAGCACGCAGGCTTCCCTCTTATACCCGGACATCCGGGGAGGAGCCCGGCATGCAAATTTCATTCGCCAATTTTCATTGGCCTTTTCTAAATACTCAGAAGATGATAGGCTCTCAAGACAAACCCCATTCTGTCGGTTCGACACAACGTCGAGAGACCGACAGAAAGGGAACTTAACATACAGCCCTTAACAAATTTAAACATAATACAGTGAAAAAAAGACAAATATTTTAGGAATGTGTCAAAAACATTTAAAATATGTTTTAAACAGTCTATTCACATTTTGATAGTTAAATTTGAGTTGGCACATATGAGTTTGGTCAGATTTATTTTATAGAAATATAACATTGCAAGAATTTTTGCGATTATATATAATCTTCTCTTAGAAGTCAGAAATAAATAAAGTGTAACATTCTACCATTAAAACTTATTCTCTATTAAGGACTGCAAAAAAATAACTGTAATTGTGAATGAAAGAAAAGTGCTTTCTTCTTCCCTTTCTTGTAAAACAGTAAATTGGAAATTTCATGGACGACAATAATAATGATATTTTAGCATAAAATTAAATTAAATTTTATTTATATAGCGCTTTTCACAATTTTCATTGTTGCAAAGCAGTTTTAAGTACATTATTATTAAAAAACAATAATAACACATGAATAATTCAATTAAAGACAGTGTATGGTTTTGTAATACATGGTATTATTGCATGTTTTTCTCGATGCAGTGTACATGAAAACTTGCTGGTGGTAGAAGACATTTAGACCAGGTTTTTATGCACACCTTCAAGCCAATCAGAATGGAGTGTTCAGACCGACCACACAGGACACAACCAGACAAACAAGACAAGACACAGATAACACAGATACATCACACTCTTGTGTTGTACAGTGATTTTAAACAGACCGATTATTTAAACACAGAGACCGTAAGATGTGTCATTCATCAGGTCTGAGATCAGTGGTGTTCGGTACAAAGGTTTATGCTTCAAAGCCTCTATTATGGCTGAAAGATGAATAGTTTTATTGACTGCATGAGCCGAGAAGTCAATCTCCATAAACGGACGAGCCATCAGAGTGTATTAATGCCCTGAAAATCAACGCTTTTCCAGTATAAAGACACAATAAAGATTAGTGTCTCTGCCTCACATGGAGGACAAATTACAATTAATTCTCTTGAGAACATCACTGTAAAGATGACCGGAGCGCTGCTGTGACCTCTGAATGACCTCTGACCTGTAACTGAACCATTAGGACCTCTCTTCAGACAGCAGATGAGCAGTACTGAGATCAATCCTCAATGTGAAATAAAGCATTTCAGGAGCATCTGTTAGTGAGAAGTGCACTTAACACACAGCGAGAGATTAACAGCCAGGAACTCAGCTCCTGAATTCTCATTTTTACACTGCTGTACCACAGTAAATGTCCCGTGTTTTGTGGTACCACAGAGACACATTAATGACATTCAGTGAAATGAATTTGCCCGTAGCGAGGTTGAATTTCTGCTCATTGACACACTTCAGCGTTCCTGCTGACATGACAGGACTGTTAAAATGCTGAAGACGTTCACTCATCATGTGTACACAACACCTGGAGCTGATAACAATGTGCTGCGACTCAAACTGAATGTCAATTACACAGCAGCAGCTGGTGAGCCGCTCCGGACAATAATACATCAGTTCAACACAAATGAATCGTTTTGCAATACATGAAAATTTCTTCATTTAGCACATGCTCTTTCCAAAGCAATGAAATGCTGTAATGTCATCTCTTCTTATACAGGACTCATTAAACACAAATAATCCACATGACTCCGGTTGGTTATGAAGGTCTTCTGAAGCCAAACACTATGTTTGTGTTAGCATGAGAAAGCCATATTGCAACAACAGATCAGTGCAGTAAGTTATAATAAATATGTGTCAGCATGTTGATATTGATGAAGCTCACGAGTCTCAAGATGATCATACTGTATGTTGTCATATATGTACTTCATAAGCAGATCTCACATGATGAAATACTAATGAGCTCAATATGAAGGGTTTTCTCTACAAACGTTTCCTTTCATTTCTGAAAACATTTATTACGCCAATGGTGGATGTTTTTCTGCAGCATCAACACTTCCCTTTATGGGAAGATTTATATTTTAAATAAAACGATTTGTTTGTGTTCAACTGAAATGATGTCGCAAACATCTGAGATGACATAAGGGCGAGTAAATGATCAGAGAATAGTCCTTTTTTGGGGGTGAACTATTCCTTTAAAGAAACCAAAAAGGTGAGGCTCTGCAGGTAAATGTGTTTTGTGTAAAACACAAATAATTCTCAACTGTTGTGAAGTTATTGAGAGATATGAATATATTCGTAAAATGATTGCAATTTTATCCTATTTCTATCAACTATACCTGCTTACTGTCATTATCCAGACATTGTTAATAATACGATCGAATTCTTACCTCTCTGAGATGATCCACCAGACGTGTGATTCTTTCAACGAGGTGTGTGACAAATATGACATCCATCATGTCTCCAAAGAGCGCCGCCCTGCTGGTGAAAGAGGAGATCTGCTGCGCTAAAGTCAGAGCGTTTGAAACGTTCACTGGTATCTGAAACAGAGAACGAGATCATAACTCTAGTGTTCCTGACACACATATCAGAGAAAAATATATTTGATAACACATATTATTGAGATAAGAGGGGAAAAGTGAATGAAAGAACATTTGACAGATGTGAATTCTTCATTCAGCTCAGAATGAGTCTCAGACGTGATGTGTTAACAGTGATGAAGGTTATATTCACCTGTGTGAGTTGATGTAGGCTGCGGGTTAACTCGCTGGCGTAAGAACACTGGTTGTAATCGTGCTCTGTCCAATGGCCCGTGCGGTCACACCTGCGCCACGCCCTCTTCTCCTGAGGGGTGGAGCTATAGCTGGGTACTGCACATGGAAGGAAGGCCATGAATCCAGCCAATGTCTTCAGCCACCTGTACAGTCAGCACATCAGTTCACTAACAAGGATACTACTAGAACATTGATATTAGTATACCTACTACATAAAGCATACTTTACATAAGTGTACTTCATTAAAGCGGCCGTAACACACGCGGTTTCAGCCAATCTCATATTAATCTTGAGTACCTATAGAGTAGTATTGCATACTTCTTTGATCTGCTGCCCTCTGGCCGGCGCTTTAGAGCACCAAACACCAGGACTTCCAGACACAGAAGCAGCTTCTTCCCCCAGGCAATCTCCCTCCTAAACAGATAACTGCTCCTTAAGAGCAATATTCCACTTCCACTACTCCTATAGTGTGCACTATAGTGCCTTATTATATCTACATCTTATGTATACATGTATATAACACTACCTCTACTTACTACATGATCCATTTGCACAAGTGTACATACAATCTGTTCATATGTATATTCTACTATATACTACCCTGTACAATGTCTCTTATATGTTATTATCCCCCATTTTCTGTACAATAGTCTTTATTTTATATATGCACATTTAGAATCTTTTAGACTGTAAATCGTATTATATTGTATTGTCATTGTGTTGAATGTCTGTACTAGAAGCTTCCAACACCAAAGAAAATTCCTTGTGTGTGCAAGCACACTTGGCAATAAAGCTCTTCTGATTCTGATTCTGATTCTGATTCAAACTAAATACTCTTTGAAGATACGATCACATTTATAAAAGACAGATACAGCTGTACGATTATTTCCGAAAGCATACGGCGCGTGCGGGGGGGAGGATTAGGCTGAACTAAAGCACGTGCGCACCCATTGCCAACAAAACACAGACATCAGTTTCACTCACCGCATGCGGTTCATGTCCACCATCTTTTAGCGCTGGGACGGTTCCATATATCAGTTTCAAACCATCTCCAAATTCAGCGTTATATCACCGTTTATTGAACATTCATCACCCAAATGCAGTGAACAAACAAACACCTGAACTGCTCTCTCGCTCGCTCTCTCTCTCTCCTGCACACAAGTGAAAGTGACGTCTGCGCATGCTCCTTCTCCTGCTCTCCGTGCTTTTCCGGGAGAATTGCCCAATAAGGGACTAAGAAAAATTGTTATGAAACAGTTTTATATTTTGGAAAAAAACTTTCTGAAACCTGTACGATCGCTGGGGGAGTGTATCGAGCACAGAAATACTACGCCATACGCCCAACTGGTTTTTTGACAAGTTGACCATGTTAAGCATGAGAAGACAGCACGTTTAACATTCTAAAGAAGTCATATGCATGACACACCGTTGCAGCACCCCTTGTAAGGGATTTGTAAGGGTTGATTTTTTTTGTCATCTAAAGCAATGTTTAGCTGTGACTCTATATGTTCTGATATTTAAATGATTAGAAATGGATCATCTAACACAATGTCCTCACACACAAACACAGTTTACGTGATGAATGAAGTGTGATGCGTGTGATGATGTGCATTTAAATCTGGTGCTTAACGCAGTTTCCTAAATCACGTCTTCAGGGATCTTCAGAAGAGACGCTGCAGATGTTCTGCACACACCTGAAGTCTCCCTTGTTAGTGCTGATCCTCTCGGCCGAGCAGTACACAGCAGATGTCTCCAGAACCACGATCTCCATGCCAATTGAGCTGTTGCCACGGGAACTGGTCACGTGACACTGCCAATTACCGGAAACACTGACGTCAATGTTGGACAAGATGAGCTCGCTGCGGGTGGTGAGGGGGGAGACAGACACTGAGTCACACTTCAATATATCAGCTTGTTATTTTATTAAAAACATATATTCTGAAATTATAACAACGCAAGAATGTCTCCTCATTCGTGAAATGACAAAAAAATGATCCATATATAATATTTAAATGGTAAAGTATACATTCATTTAAAATGGATTCAAAAGCATTATCATGAGAGACACTGAACACATGTGTGAGGTTATTCCTGATGAAAACAGTGTGGAACAATAAAGAGTATTTTGTGTTTTTCAGAGATACACACAAACGGACAGACAGACACTCAAATCTGTCACACTATAAATGATTCGAGGATCAGAGAGACACAGAGGCCTGCTCAAGGCCGTAATCCCTCACACACACACACACACACACACACACACACACACACACACACACACACACACACACACACACACACACACACATGTCTGGTTTATTATCCCCGTGGGGACAGTCCACAGGCGTAATGTTTTTATACTGTACAAACTGTATATTCTATCCCCTATCCCTAACCCTATCCCTAAACCTAAAGATCATAGAACACTTTTTGCATTTTTAGATTTG
>NC_079898.1:27131763-27151446 GCF_024868665.1 Triplophysa rosa | reverse complement strand
CTGCGGCCTCCGTCGTCATTCGAAAGGGAGGGGTGGGCAAATGACTTGTTGCAAAACTATAATTCAACGCTAGTGGCCGCTGATTTTCAAGAACTGCGCCTTTAAGTACATGAATCACGTGTGACTAAGTCACATTTTTAAAGGGACGAATCGCATTTGGAATGGATGTTTCAAACTTGTGAACGTCTAACATGTTGCCCCACATTACCACTCTGAGATGCCCCTCCTCCCCTTCTGCTTCAGTACATGTGAATAGATCTAGTAGAATCAAAAAGAATGTTTATTTTATGGGATGAATTTAATATCAAAATGTTTACCAAATGCATGCACAGTCATCCGTGAACGTGATACAAGTTACACTTGTATTTTAGTATTCACAAACAAATGCCGTATGATTGGACTCCTTTTCAGAGACTAGAGAACATGGACGTTTTCTTGCAGGAAATACGGGACAAATCTCTGTGTCTTGACCCTCATATGTCAATCTACTAGTAGGATATTGTAAATGTTATGTACTGTATGTAAATGCTGATTGGGTTTTGTTTTGTAATATTCCATTACAATTTTGTGTGACAAAATGTGGTGTTCTTGAAATAGATTTATGATATAGTTTATATATTCTTATTTTCTACATCAAAGATGTATTTGATGTTAAATCTAATTAAGGTTAATAGAAACAAATAAATCCATGCAGCAACGCTTGAAGGACTATGTGACTATTTCCCAAATGTTGTTGGAGTGGATGCCTCATAGTCTCAGAGCAAATGTGTTTATCGGGATTATTCTGTTCTGTGGCAAGTCAAAGGTTTCAGACTGGTTACTTATTGGAAAAGCATAATGTATAGCCTACACGAAGGTCGAGTCTATCCTAAGTTACAGTCATGTTATTATTCAATATACATTATGTTTACAAGACTGTTTAAGTACATTAGGTATACGTATACAAAACGTGATTATACGAATTAATATATTCACAAATATACACCCCTGATAGCACACGTACATTTTCATCTGCATGACATCTGGCAGATGCTGTTTGCTCATCTGCCCTACATCTCCGAGACGTCTGCTGTCAGATGTCCTATACACCTCTAGAAGATGTCTGTAAGATGTGTAGGATGTAGAATGGATGTACAACAGCTCTTTCTAAGACGTTTAGCAGATCTCTTACAGATGCTATATTAATGCGATGGAAAAAAGAAGGAAGGGATAAATAGATAGTAAGCGTTCACGTTGCCTTCTGTCTTTGTCATTTACAGTACATTATAGCAGACGCTTTTATCCGAAGCTAATTGAAAAGAGAAGGAAAAAAGAAACGATTCATTCAAGATGGAAAAATATACGACATTTGAGATAGATACGATGTTTCAACAGTTGTTAAAAACACACAAATAGTTTGGACAAAAAGGTTTTTTTTAGGTGTTCACGTAATGCCGTTTGTCACAGAAACAATGCTGACCATGATGAAAAATCACAAATCATGACAAAAATGTGAGAAACTTGCGCATCAAAACAAGCATTATTTTTCCATTAGAGTTGACAGGACTTGACAAGGTCCGCAGAGGTGGAGCCCCGCCCACTAGGTTCAGCGAGGGGTACCGCGACATCCGACTGCTCGAATCGCCCTCGCGATACTATGATGTCATAAGTCGATAGGTCTGCGCGGTGTGTCTTCGGTATTGTGAGGCAGGAGGGGAGGGGCTTCCGGACGGGGCGGGTCTGTCTCTTCTCTTCCGCAGACTTGGAGCTCTATCACACAGACAGCAGGTAAGATTACTAAAACACGCACACTTCATCTGTATCGATGTATAAACCAGATCAAGTGACCAATAAACAAGGTCGACAATTCAAACCAGCTGACGACAGTTTAATCGCGATCAGAACCGCATGTTGTTGCATAGCTACACACATGATCATCGGGGACAGTATGTTGTTTACATGCGACTGTATGCGTTAGTATGTTCCGATTGTGAGTCGATTGACGGTCTGATTTGCTCGAGTGGATCTGATCTGCAGGCCTGTTGTCGCCTGTGTTTAAGTGATCGCTCGGCCGCTGATGATGTTTGTCTCCCCGCAGGATGGAGCAGATGCTCGGCCGCCCCAGCGCTCCGCTCGGTCCGGTTCTGCACGTGTGTTTCCCGAGCGTCCGCGCGTCCGTTCTGGAGAATCTCAACCGGCAGCGCGAGGAGGGTCAGTTATGCGACCTGTCCATCCAGGTGCAGGGTCAGGTGTTCCGAGCCCACCGCTGTGTGCTGGCCGCTTCATCTCCCTACTTTCATGACCAGGTGAGGTCAGCGTGTTTTTAAAGACAAGACTTCATCATCATCAAATAACCGAGAAATCCCAAAATACTGATTTGAGATTACATAGTTTAGAAATTATTTGTTTATCACTGGAATCTTTAGACTCATCGGGTGAACATTTTCAACAATATATTTTGCTTAAAAACACTCGATGGTTGTGTAAGCACCTATACTCACAGCAACCCGGTTTGGTGTATGTCTCCTTAAATGAGTTACTGTGCACCCCACCCCTCTTCCTTCCGTCCGGGGTGTTGACACGACGCACATGAAAGGCTTGTTGCAGTGCCGCAAGATCCGACAGGTGGATGACATCAAAGTACCGCGAGGGC
The DNA here is from genome assembly GCF_024868665.1 of Triplophysa rosa. Taxonomy (NCBI): domain Eukaryota; kingdom Metazoa; phylum Chordata; class Actinopteri; order Cypriniformes; family Nemacheilidae; genus Triplophysa; species Triplophysa rosa. The sequence goes on along the minus strand of NC_079898.1, from coordinate 27,148,814 downwards.
GATTTGAAAGCTAACTTTTTATGTTTTTTCGAATCGCTCTCTAATCCGCTTGTCGGATCTTGCGGCGCCGCATCGAGTCGAACAAGTTTCCCAATGCTGGTCTTCGGGTAACACCTCCCAGAATGTTTTAGATTCAACTAGGGCTGAAACGATTCCTCGAGTAATTCGATTACAAAAAATCATCGAGGCAAATTTTTGTTGCCTTGAAGCTTTGTTTAATCAATTTAACTGCAGTACACACGGAGCGCTGCGTTTCCCCACGGACCGTTATTACTGACGCACAGCCCGCTAAACTCTGTTCATGTTACAGGCTCTCAAGTCTCACGCATTCACCGTCAGACACACGCATTTGAGTCTGTTCACACGCTCACACGTGTTTCTCATGCTGATAAATAACTGATAGCTTATTGAAATGGTGAAGTGAAAGTTTACTTAGTTTTAGTCTATTTTGCGAGTGAAACTTGTTTTCCGGCTGCATTGAGTCCATCAAACTAGATGCGGACGCCGAATCCTGTTATTTACACATGTCATCTGTCTGTTCAGCGTGTCTGAGCGAATGAACTGCACAGTTTAACGTGCGTCTGCGCTGAATGAGGACATGAACTTCACCTCCAGAGTTGCTCAGAGTTTATTTCACGAACATTTTATGGTTTGAGTGAAGAAACAGACATACTAAAAAATAAGCGTCTTCAGACAACCTGCCAAAATAAAAGTCCGGTTAACTCGGTATTTTATGTGGACAAATACATTACTATTTGATAGTAAAAAAAAAAAAACTAATTTAGATAAACTAAATGCAAAGTTAGTTTTTTACCTTTGAAATTATTCTTTCTATTTTTATTAATGTTTCTTATTTATACATTTGTATGATATTGCATTTTTTATGTAATATGGCAATGTAATGTATTAAATGGGTTAACTTTTCACAGATATTAATGTATGCAATTTCAGCAATAAAAAAAATATTTTTTCTAAAAAGGAAACAAATTGGTTGTTCATTTTAAGAGACCTGTATTATTTTCTCTTGTATATTTAGTATTGCTCTTTAGTAAAGGATAAGTACTTATTATCCGAATACCCGATTAATCGATGGAAAATCAGTAGAATACTCGATTACTAAAATAATCGATAGCTGCAGGCCTAGATTCAACCTGATTCAACTCATCAGCCTGTTGGTGTGTTAATTAGGGAGACGTTTCAAACATTGCGGGAGGTGTGCCCTGAGAACCAGGGTTTGGAAACACTGGTGTAGTGCATGCCATGGCCATGCAGTGGGTTTAAACATGCAGATTAATGGGCGGTAATATTATAATAAGAACCCCTTTCTATGTCACAAGGGGAGCGAAATCTGATTGGCTCGATTTCTGACATGCTTGCAGAAAAAGGCTCACCGAAACAAAGTTACAGGGTTCTTCTTTTTCATGTTTTCTGAGTCGCTAGATGCACCGGGGACCCGATTATAGCACTTAAACACCGAAATTTTTGGATTTTTCTCCGATGGTCCCTTTAAAAACATTACAGTATCTACAGAACTATATACAACAGTATTTATCTCCAGATGGTTATTGAGAAATATCATATGAACTCGAGGTCTTTTCAAACTTGTCATTTTTAATCCTGTGAGGACCTGTTAATAAATGACAAGCTTTAAGTGACTTCAAGTTTTAAATAGCAGACAAAAACATATTCTTACATAGACTTACTGTATTAAAACAGTGATATTTATTTATAATAACTGAGCCCAGAATCTAAACACAACTCACAAAGTTCAACATGTTTTCAAATGCTGAAAAGTGAGCTTCACATACAGTGAGTGACATTTAGACAGATGGTTAGCAAAACAGCTTGTGTGTGTTGTGATTGGTCCTCAGGTTCTGTTGAAGAACGTAACCACGGTTTCTCTTCCCTCTGTGATGGATCCTTTGGCGTTCGAGAGCGTCTTAACCTCCGTGTACACGGGACAGCTCAGCATCGTACGCGATGACATCGTCAACTACGTCACCGTTGCCAGTTTCCTTCAGATGTGGCACATCGTGGACAAGTGCACAGACATCCTTAAGAGGTCACGACCTTTAGCCCAGCTCAGCCCAGGCGGGGCTACCTCCTCCAGCCACCAGTCGCCCAGCAGCTCGGACTGCTGTTTTGCGGAGGAGCAGGACCGAGGAGCGGGCGAGCAAAGCGTCGCCCTGGAGAAGAGGGAGCACGGCGCGTTACCTCCTCTGGCCACCTGGAGGCGTCCTCATCATCATCATCAGCAGCAGCAGGGCAGGTGGGGCAGAAGCAGCCTCTCCATCCCCCTCAAAGCGGAGTCTCCCCGGCCCGACTGCCACGCAGATCACAGCTGCTCCGTCGTACCTCTGACGCACAACGTGGAAAACGAAGTGGACTCCGGCGCGCGCCACAGGTTCCGAACACGCCTCCAAAGAGCCCGAGAGGAAGAGGAGCACAGGAGGAGAGGGGAGAGGTGGATGGAGGCGGACGAAGGGGTGGGAGAGTTCTCGGAAGAGGAGAAAGTGAGAGTGAAGTGTGAGGAGCATCAGGCCGGTGAGTGGAGCTTCTTCATCACAGCTGTTTAACTGCCGTCCACCCGGGAGAGCTTCACCCGCCCGCGGCACTGACATGTTTCTCACTCTTTTGTCTGCTCTTGTCTTCTCTCAGGGGGACGTCTAAGAGAGAGGGAGTGCGGAGGGAGCGAAGTGTGCCATCCATCTCAAACGGATCCGCCCGCTCAGTGGCACGGTGATGCCGATTGGCCGCCGGGTTTGTGCGCTCGGTCGGACGGCAAGAAAGACTCCGCCAGGAGAGGTTGCGCGGAGGAGGCCGACGAAGACGGAATGGACATCGGCCGATTCCCCGACGGCGAATTCCAGACCTACGATGAGATTCAGGAGGCCACGGGGCAAGTTTCCCAGCGTCCTTTACTCCCCGTGCCCCCCGACGAGTTCGCGCCGGGACCCTCCGAGCTCTCTTGGCCCCAGACCGTCTCGCCGGCGTCGCAGTCCTCCTCCGTTCCGCCCTCTTCCTCTCCTCCGCTCACCTCCCCCTCGTCTCCTCTCTCTGGGACGTCCTATGCGGGCAAAGTTCACTACTGCCACTGCGGTAAAGCCTACACGCTGAAGAGCATGCGCGACCGGCACGTCAAGATGCAGCACCTGAATCTCCGTCCATTCGCCTGTCCCGTATGCTCCAAGAGCTTTAAAATGAAGCACCACCTGACCAAACACGTCAAGACTCATGGAAGCCTGCGGCCGTACGAGTGCGTCTTCTGCGGCAAGAAGATCGTCTGGAGGGACAGTTTCTTGAAACACCAGGCTCGCTGTCAGCGTCTCTCCGCCGCCACGTCGGCGTCCATCACTGTGGAGGTGAGCTGTGAGCGGGAGGACGAGTTTCCATCTGATGACGGGCCGGGACAAGTGAAGAAGGAGAAAACAGCAGAATATTAAACGGACTTTCAACATCACCCTTCACTTCTCTAGAAATCACTATACAACGAATATATGTAGCAGTGCCGTGCTGTATTAAAGACACACATGATGGTCATTATTCAAAATTTACTTAAAACATTTATCTGTGTGAAAGACACTCGCGGAAGGCTTGGACATGCACACGTTTAAAGTCGCTTTCACACGGACCTGCCAAATCATGTGATGTTAATCTTGATCATCATTAGAATGTGTTCTCGTTTACTTTTGTAAAAGTGTAAAGTGGTTTCTGTACTTTGAGTTAATGAATCATTTTTCTCACTTTGTGAATAAACCAGTTCAAATCCCTCAACCATACACGCATGTGAGTGACCAACACACACGACACGACAAAAATTCTGATTCATGTTCACACACAAACATAAATCTGGTGCCAACAGGTGAAGCTAATGCTCTAACAAATGCAAAATTAAAGGGACAGTTCACCCAAAATGAAAATGCTTTCATCATTTCCTCACCTTTGAGTTGTTCCAAATCTGTATAAACTTCTTTGTTCTGATGAACACAGAGAAAGATATTTGGAAGAATGCTTCTAACCAGACAGATCTTGACCCCCATTGACTCCCATAGTAGGAAAAAAACAACGGTAGTCAAAAGTGCCCCAGAACTGTTTGCTGTCCTACATTCTTCAACATGTCTTCTTCTGTGTTCATCAGAACAAAGACATTTATACACATTTGGAGCAACTCAAAGGTGAGGAAATGATGACAGAATTTTCATTTTTGGGTGAAGTATCACTTTAAATATTGTCATCGAATAAAATAAAAGAGCCATGAACACCTCAAATGAAGAACTAGAATTGAATACATGATCCGTTCAGATCCACTGTGCTGTATTGTGAGAATCGCAGACTGTCAGACGTCTTTTGTGTGTTGTGTTTGTTGTGTAGATCAGTGATCAGATTCAACACTCTTCTGCATCTGTGTGTTTGTCCTCAAATAAAAAAACATCCTTTAACTTTCATTTGCTTCTCCAGCAAACAAGACCCGTGTAAATATTTGTACGGACATAAAGATTCAATCACTACAGACATAAACAGGACAAACAGAAAAGGAATAAGATTATTATCAATATGAAAAGCGAGTTTACACTTCAGTACTGTAGGGATGTCTGGCCTCGATGTGCATGCGTCTGGACATTTGTGTGAGAACTCACCGGTCCTTCATTGCTTCTTTCTCTGTCTCACATGACTGTTCATTGTTGATCTTCACACAGACGAGTTTGTAACATTTCGTTTTTGATTTAACAACATTTTTGTTTAAAAGAGTTTATATGCACACTGAAAAACCAATCTGAATGTGTGCATAATGTGTTTAATCTGACCTTTAATGAAATAAATAAAAACGTTTTCATATGAGATTCTGGGACACGTTTCATTAACACCACCCACCTTTCATTTGTAAATGTACTTTGTTAAAAAGGCAGTTTAAAAGATGTATACTATAGCACACTTGAATGAACTTTTTTGTCAGGGAAATTTACATTCAAATGTTTGGAATCACAAAGAAATATTGATTTGAACCAGTTACACAGTGTCCCTCGATTCACCACAAACACTTCCAAAAGCACTAGTCACACTAGAACTGTGTATTAACGCACATGTGTATTTATAATATATAGGACTTGTGTTGTGTAATGGCAAAGTATTCATGACCGCAGGGAACGGTGTGTTCACTGAGAGCACAGAGGAGAAACAGCAGATATGAGATTCACAAAACAAACCACACATGAAATAAACATAATATAAATAAAAATGAAGAGTCATTGACATGTTGACCTCTTGTCATATCACCACACATGTGAATATCAGAATAACAGCTGTAAACATTCACTATAAAACCTGATGAATTGAACGCAGTTTCACAGTGATTCCAAACATTTGAACACGACTGTAAACAAAGATGATGAAATGATGAGACATATAAAGAATCAATGACTTCACAACGTCAAGCTTTAGCTAATTATTTTATTTACGCAAGAACTAAGGCTGATTATTTATGTACATCCAATCATTGTCAATCATTTCAGCCCAAATCAAACAAACACAAGAAACCCGTCTGAGACAGAAGAGCTGTAAAATAAGAAGCACAGTGATAATGAGAGCTGTCAATCATTAATGACATGTACAATAACGTACACAATTAGCAGGAAGGTCACACAAGAGACCAGTAGTGATCATATCGAGGTACAGTAGCTCTGTAGCATGAACACAAGCGTCTCAGCCCTTGAACGAACGCAGAGACGTCACTAAAGCAACATCCCTGATCCTGAAACGTGAGCGGCGGCGGGTCAATTAGAGTCGGTGTCATCGTCCATGTACTCCTCCTCCACGTGCGTCAGGCCGGGCTGCGTGCCCCACTCCTCCTCGTCGTACTCGATACTATCGTTGTCCTCCAGGAGTTGGTTTTCAGGCTCCGCCCCTCCCGGCTCGGCCACCTCCGGAGCGTCCGGCCCGTCCCCGTCCTCGGCCCGCTCCTGCCCCGGCGCGGCGTAGCCGTTGTTGTTGAAGAAAGCGGCGCGCTCGCGGGCATCCTCCTCCACGTAGACGCGCTGATGGCACATGGGACACGTGTCCTGGATGTAGAGCCACTTGCGGAGGCAGAGCGCGTGGAAGTAGTGGTGGCAGGGGGTGATGCGCGCCGAGGCGGCGAACTCCTGGTAGCAGATGGCGCAGACGTCCTCGATGTCCCGGAGCTGAGCCCCTTTGACCTCGGGCAGCGAGTTGATCTTTTTGACTGCCGTCCGGCGGTTGATGAAGGTCTTCCAGCCGTTCTTGGCCTGCAGGTAGATGTTGAAGTAGGCGTGCAGGCACATCATGCAGGCCCGGATTTTGCTGCCCGACTCGAACATCATGGTGTAGGCACCGTTTCCGAACATAATCACGCCGAAGACGAACTCGATGATGTTGCCGGCCGAGCGGACGTAGTAGACGTGATCGTCCAGCTTCTCCCACAGCACGTTGTAGAAGCCGTCGATCATGAAGAGGCCGTAGACGGTGAGCGACACCAGCACCTTCAGGCAGAGCTCTACGCAGAAGGCCGTGACGGCAAACAGCCAGGTGTTGAGCACGAAGCGACGCCACAACTCATGACTGAGCAGGACGGGCAGCGCGAACAGCAGCGCCGACACCAGCAGCACGGGCAGGTGCCTGCGGGCCGAGGAGACGTGCGAGGCGCCCAGCGACATGAGCACCGGGTCCGTCATGCCATGGATGAAGTGCAGGATGGCCGTGAGCAGAAGGCACATGTTGCGGCTGAGGCGCACAAGGCGATCGGCGGGGTCCAGCCCGCTCAGACCCGTCTGCAGGGCCAGGATGAAGAACAGCACAGGCGCCACGAAGCCCAGCCTCTTGTCTTCCTCTTCCGTGGAGCCGATGAAGGCCAGGATGCTGAGGCCCAGGTAGTGAGCCAGAGACGAGATGACGGCGCTCATGCCCAGCACGGTGAGCGTGGAGTCGCAGCCGCTGATGATCAGGTTGCTGAACAGGTCCCAGAACACGTCCCAGGTGAGCTGCAGGCCGCTCTCCGACCGCACCGCCCTCACCACATACACCAGCACCACGGCCTGTGCCGTCACGCGCGTCAGCCAGAAGACGCGGAGGATGTCAGGGAAGCGGATGCGCTTCCAGGTGTCCTCCAGCAGCAGCTGCAGGCCATAGATGCGGTACATGTGCCGCAGCAGCAGGTGAACGTAGCGGCATGAGTAATAGAAGCGCTTGAGTCTCAGCAGGAGGCTCGCCGCCGCGTGCACCGCCAGCAGCAGCCCGGAGACCGCCGCCACCGTCCGCCTGACGTCTGCCGGGAGATCCATGACCAGTCCCCACAGGGGGGCCGTGACGTCTAGGACCACGAGGGCGGCGCACGCCGGCGGCACGTTGAGCAGCGCCACATATCCCAATCCGAAAAGCAGCTGCAGCAGCGCCAGTCCCAGCCACAGCGTCGGACCGTTGAGCGGCACCCGTCCCAAGCCCAGCGCCGCCACGTGGTAAGTGCCGTACGTGTCCGCGTGAGACGTGCCGTAGTAATTCACCAGAACGGACGCCGCTCCCAACATAACGGCCGAGAAGAGAGAGTAGAACCTGAACAGAGACTTCTGGGACAAAACCAGAACCACAGCGGACACCAGAACCCCTGAAAAACAAAAACACGCCATCATTGAAACACTTCAAACTCTTTATCTCACAAGTAATGTTGATAATAATCTCAAACTAAACTCGTCACAATACAATCATTCATACAGAAAAGAAAACGCAGTTTATATATGTATTATTCAAGACCAGCACACAGTCAATAATCAACAGGATGAATAAACCAGTGAAGTCAGTGTGGAAACTATGATCAGCTGTCAGTGGGAGTTTTGACAGCTCGTGAGTCTCACGGCGAGTTGCGTGTTCGGTTCGTGGATGTAAGCTAATTTTCTGTGACGTGACAATAGAAACGAGAACGAAACGAAACGAACCGAACCCGAAACACAGCGGACGGACGGTCCAGACGCACCTAAGGCTCGGAGGAGCGCGCTCCCGGGATCAGAGTTCGAGTTAAAGATGGCGTCAATGATAAAGATGCTCGGGACCCGCAGAGCCACATCGAGCACGGCCAGAACCTGCTGACCCAGCCGTCCGTGAGCCGAGGCCATGCCGTCGCTGCTGTCGCGGAAACCGCTGCTTTCAGCCTGTGACTCGGTTCGGTGTCACGCAGGATCTCCGCCGGACGCCATTTTGGCTCTGATGCTGTTGCTACGAGGGGAACGCGGAAGTGACAACTTCCTCTTTTTTTTCGCTTTTATGGCGGGTAGCACCAACGTAAAGGAGTATTATCGCCACCTACTGTGTTGGAGTGTGAACCAGAGTTTGCCCTTCCCAGAAGTGACGACACAGACATGCGCCAAACCTCTCAACTTTGCGTTCCAGACACCTGGGAGTTAGGATTTTTGCCACTTCAAACCGTCTGGATTTAGTAACAGTAAAAGTCATTAGTGACATGATTTAAACATTAATGTTACTCATGATTTAGTAACGCGTTTAAAGTAATTATTAGCATTAAAACAGCGCCGTTTCAGAAATGATTTCCTGGTTGAGGTGGGAAATATCGTAATTCCGAGGTGTCTGAACGCAGCTTCTTCTTTTATTAACACAATATACAAAAACAACGTACAATATGCAAAATACAGAAATGGGCTTTCACATTATAACGATAACTGGAACTATAACAATATTTGCGGACGATAACGTTATGTTCTTATGCAGTCAACATGGATATTGACGACCTGCTGCTGCTTACGTTTCACAAAGAAGGAAAAATAGACTCTAAGAAAAGAAATAGAAACTAAAAGAAATAGAGTCTGGATAAATGAAACCCTTCAACAAGGAGAGAAGTTTTTGTCTTTTGAGGACAAATTTTATTCATATTTTCGCATGAATCAGTATCAATTTAAGGCAGTTTTGAAATCGTTTTTGTATATTGAACATACTGTTGTTTAACCAGTAGATGTCGTCAGCGTGCATCGTTTCAAGCGCGTCTAAACCGTGAATCTTGTATAGTCTATTTAAGCCTCTAGTAAAATTAAAACATTACATCAATGCCACTACAACTTTGCAGGACGCAAGACAGTTTTGCGCTGAGGTCATTTTATGTTACACTTTTACTGGTTTCTCATACTAACCATTCATTCCAAGAGTTGAACCAATTGTTTTCCAGATATCGTTTTCTTAAAAAGAGGGGTTGTTGTGTCATATGGAGGACTAAACCTGCAAAAATTATAAATAAATGAATGTATAAATAAATAAATATATAAACGAATAAATGTAATAATATGAAAATAAATACAGGAATGAATGGTTTGATAAAACAAAATAATTCGTTTTAGCTATTATTGATCTTAGCTTTAACTTTTCTTTTCATTTTTTAAATTGATTTATTATTTTTTGTGTCCATTTTTAATTATTTTTAATTATTATTATTTTTTATTTTTAGATTATTTTATTTATCATTTCCTTTTATTTTTACATTTATTTATTTATACGTTTATTTATTTTTATATTTATTTATTATCGCATGTATTTATTTCCACTTTTATTTATTTATTCTTGTATTTATTCTTACTTTTCTGTGTCTTGTATGATAATTAGATGGGTTGGTCTTGCCTACTATTGGTTCAGCGTAGATTGAAGCGTTTGATCGATTACTCTTGACTTGTTTTGGACTAACGTCACGTCACTCACTGATCGTTTGCTTCGTGTATAACGTTTATGGCGTGCGCACAATTAGCTAGAGAGTTACAGCATTTAGCCAATGAAGTCGATAACCATGCATCAAATGACTATGTGTCATTCAGATTAGATGCATTTATTGAGGATTTATTACAGATTGACGGAGAGATAAATGACAAAGTTCTTCAAAATCTGTGCGAGTCAGGGGGTGCTAAGGTGGTGACCAAGTTCCGGTTACAGGTCCTCTGCCAAAGAGGTGCATGAACGACCTCAGCAGATTCGTCGATTCTGAAAGCACAAGACGACTTGATATTAAGATGTCTAATAAACACAGACTTTCTTGTTACATGATTTTGACATTCTTGTTAAGATTGCAAATTATTGGTATGATCGCCCGTAACGGCTGAAGCGAGGTGAAAAAATAAATAAAGCGATTTGACACGGGATTCGTACCCATACAATAAAGCGAGGCAGCGTGTCACTACGGTAACAATCACACTAAGCTATTTCGCAATGCTAGCTGCTGCGGATCTTTGCAATAATATCAAGATGTCACACAACAATATGCAGCTGGATGAATCAAGGGAATATGCCCGTTTTAACTTGTGACCTCTGTGTTATTTATCTCTTATGGAATGTAGTTTACGAGTACCGTTTAGTAACCACGTCTTTTTAGAAGGAATGGTTTCCATTTGATGGCCCCTGTAGTGAAAGAACGATGCTCATTACTACCGTGTTAACTTGTGACTTAAGTTCACTATGTCTCAATTCATTTACATTATGTTACATCATGTTACATTAAATCTTTACGCTTTTTCTAACCGAAAGGCTGCTTATAACTATCACTTTGACAAAGCGTTAGCTTGCGACTTCGGTTTACAAGCTCATCTGTGTAGTTAAACCTTATTACATTTTGTGCTTTATGATTTTCACCAGTTGAACTGTAACACCACCATAGCACCCTCTGACTCGCACAGACTTTGAATGTGCTGCAAAGAGGCTAACAACCGAGGGAGAACTTTGTCATTTATCTCGCCGTCAATCTGTAATAAATCATCAATAAGTGCATCTAATCTGAATGACACATAGTCATTTGATGCATGGTTATCGACTTCATTGGCTAAATGCTGTAACTCTCTAGCTAATTGTGCGCCCGCCATAGTTACTTAACGTTATACACGAAGCAAACGATCAGTGAGTGACGTGACGTTAGTCCAAAACAAGTCAAGAGTAATCGATCAAACGCTTCAATCTACGCTGAACCAATAGTAGGCAAGACCAACCCATCTAATTATCATACAAGACACAGAAAAGTAAGAATAAATTCAAGAATAAATAAATAAAAGTGGAAATAAATACATGCGATAATAAATAAATATAAAAATAAATAAACGTATAAATAAATAAATGTAAAAATAAAAGGAAATGATAAATAAAATAATCTAAAAATAAATAATAATAATAAATAATTAAAAAATGGACACAAAAAATAATAAATCAATTTAAAAAATGAAAAGAAAAGTTAAAGCTAAGATCAATAATAGCTAAAACGAATTATTTTGTTTTATCAAACCATTCATTCCTTTATTTATTTTCATATTATTACATTTATTCGTTTATATATTTATTTATTTATACATTTATTTATTTATAATTTTTGCAGGTTTAGTCCTCCATAGTGTCACACAGTGCCGTCACCGGCCGGGTTTTTCTGTTTTCCATAGTGTCGTCAGCTCTTTTAAATGCGCGAGCGCTGAATAGATTTGATTGGCTGTCACTGTTTTATCGCTCATCTGCTGAGGAAAAAAATCGTTCTGAAAGCGATCACAACGATATCGTTCTCTGTATCTTTATCGTTATAGTGATGGTGTGAACCTCGCTATTCACCTGAATTAAGAACGATTTTTATAACTTTATTTTTGTAGTTATAATGTGAACGCCGATTTAGATTTGTATTGGACCAGAGGAAGGAACGCAGCTTCAGATCGATGCCGGTTGAACGCCATACATGAAAAAATAATAATGAATTGTGTAACATTTTTTATGTAATTTTCTTTATATTTTAAAATTAATTGTGAGTCGTCATACATTGTGACAAAACGCTGTTTCGTTATGGTGGTGCATGCTTTTCTTTGTTTGCATGCTTTTGTGTGCAGGCTTGTTTTTCTATTGTTTCTATAAAAATACAAGAATAAGCACCAAGTAGCTGAATTATTGTGACGTTTATTCAAAGAGAAAAGGTTCCTGATCAAGTTCTGTGGTTGAAGAACAGTCTCATGGTGTTGTTGTAAACGGTGTCGGCTAAATCCTGTGGATCTTCATCTCTCACAGCGGCCATCACTTCTAGAACTTGACTGAAATACACATAAATGAATGAATGTTGTTGTTGTTTATTTGGATATTGAATTATTTCAACATCTAACTCTAGTTTAAACATATTAATGATCAGATGAGCTACAGCTGAATTTCATCCAGCCCTGTCCTGTAGAGTACTGACGGTAAACTGCCCGGATTAGACTCACAGACACCTAAAATATTCAATATTAATATTAAGGCGCGTGATGCGTCAGTGATTTTATCCCAGAGGCTGTGTGTAGTTACACAACAGAGACTTTCAGGACGTACATAATGTGACACGGCTCGTTCCGGTCTTTCAGACAATGTCCCGCCTCCCATTTCTTCTTAGTAGGAAACGTGGTTTGGACGTGTTTTGCTCCTGCATGAGTGTTTTTGATGGCACACCACGGAGCGTCTGCAGAAAACATGACATTAGCATGACAGCAGAAGATCACGTCCGAACTGAGACTAGAGAGGTTTTACTCAACCGGTTTCAATCATCAGTCTGTCTGACGGGATGGACTTCATCGCCTCCAGATTTTCTTCAGTCTTCAAAGAACTACAGCAGAGACATATACTCGGAAAAGTGCACAAAAACTCATCTGAAGTGCACAGGAGCTCATAGCAAAGACGTACACATAGTACGCAGAAAAATGTTATAAATATCATAAATGTGTGGATGAATTGAGTCCATCATCTCACCAGCCGTTAATGCCGATATAAAGATCCAGATCAATCAAAGCCGCCGCGTCCTGCTGGCTCCCATCAAACGAGTGAACCTGAGAAACAATCCAGAAAACACAACTGAGAAACACAACAGATGTTATAGTGACGGATCAAGTGATTAAAGATCTCACTCACCACGCCACCAACACATCGGTCTCTGTTTCTCTTCATAATGTCTGTGAGGGAGACGGTTCATTTACAAAACACACAACATAAACGCTTCAGACAAACTGAGAGTCATACCCAAGAATTCCCGGTGGGCGTTTCTGCAGTGGAGGAACATGGGTAATCGGCTCTCTTCCGCCAAATCAAACTGTTCCTCAAAGTATCTGTGACAGAGATGAGATAACACAGTGAGTGAAGACAACAGACACTTTATGTCTGTCATCTGTGTTGCAGCTTTATTAATCTCATAAACACTGAAGATCATCTGTGGATCTAGAATCAGAGCGTTACATAAAACTCACTTGAGTTGAGTTTCTTTAGGACAAAATTGTAACCGATGAAAATCTGTAAAGTTTTGAAGAAGAAACAACCTTATGAAATAAAAGCGCAATGAGATGAGACGACAGGTGTGTGATTGTGGTGAAGTGCTGAATTACCCAGACCACATTCTCCAACAGCGACCACCTTCTGTCTATTACTGATCATCACATCTCTGAGAGACGTCAGGTACTGATCTGAGTCCTGCTCAAACTCACTGCAGCGCGTCGGGTGACACCCAACCGTACTGTAAAACTCACCTGTACACACACACACACACGTCTGGTTTATTATCTCCGTGGGGACAGACCATAGGCGTAATGGTTTTTATACTGTACAAACTGCATATCTTATCCCCTAAACCTAGATCATACAAAACTTTTTGCATTTTTAGATTTAAAAAATATATTGTTCTGTACGATTTATATGCTTTTTTACCCACTGGGACCTCAACACGAGTCCCCATGTGTTGGTGTGTATTCAGGTTTAGGTCCCCACCGGGATATACAAACATGAACACACACACACACACACACACACACACACACAATAAGGTTGATCATCAGCATTACATCAAGCTTTTGCTCACATTGGCACTGGAAGGTCACATTAAGCACAATGCATTGTGGGATACTCTCTTTTTATGAAATGTAGTTGATTATGTGGGAATATGTTCTATATAATGATGAACGTGTGTATCAAGATGTGTGAACCTCTGGTGTGTGCGAGCGTGACGGCGTCTCTGCTGTCCTGCAGGTTTCCTCCAGTGATGATGAACTACAAATAAACATCTGAATGTTTTAAGAGATAATTCTGTCATTTTGACAAATATGCCTTGTGAATCGTGACCTTTTCTCACCTTTTGCACTCCGACCTTCAGCGCTCTCTCAATGATCTGTGGGAAATCATCTATGACACCAAACACATGATGATGTTATTACAGAAGAAGATGAATCACACTAACACATCATTTACCGTGATTTTACCTTCGTGTTTCTGAGCTCCTCTGTAGATTCCTCTGAACATGGCATCTGTCAGATTAATGCCAATATCTGAACACACACGCGCGCGCACACAGTGTCAGAAATGCATCAGCCAATAACTTCATGCATGTGGTCAACTCAAACAGAAGTCTACAGCGAGAAAGAGAGTTTTTAAGTGAACTTTAAATAAAGATTGATTCATATTTTTAGTAGTTGAACTTTAGCATGTGATTCTTCGCTCACAGTATCTGTGTTTCTAGTGAGAAGGTGAATAACAGAGGAGTCACATTCCCTCACAGAACCCGATGATGTTTACTATAGTAACGTTACTGGATTCATTTACAGTGACATGAGGACATCACACCTCATCACACCCGAGCGTGTGACATTTCTCATGCAAAAACACTTCAACTCACGATCAATGACACGCATTACAACACATGTTTCACCTCACCTATAAATTTGAAGTTCGTCATCGTGAGTTTTGCCGCAGAGGGAGTCAAACAAAGCGTGCGCGCTCTTCTCAACGTGTTCATAAACATTAGACACGCGCGCGCACACCACTGTCACACAGCTACAGCGTGAAAAGGAGGGCGGGGCTTCATGCTGCCTGATGGGATTAAATAATAGTTGTAATATTTTTTCTCGTCACTACGTATTTTATATGATTTTTTTATTCGAGTTTCTCCGTGTTATTATTCGGGTAAACGATTGTTTAGGCCACTGCTGAAGCGACATATAAACGGTTCAGTCACGATGTGGCTGTTAATAATCTCATCGCTTCTCGAGATGGACCAATCACAGTCGTTAATGATTACCAGTGATTATGACTCCGTTAAATCTTTCCGTAGCGGATTCTGTCTATTGATACACTACATCTATTTTACGTTTTATTTAAAACGTTTTGGTAAAACAAACACCGTTCTAAAAATAGAATGCGTGGAAGCGTGTTAGATTTGAGCCACAGAGGGCCTCGTTCCGGAAACACAAAAGCCGTAATAATAGATGAGGAGGCGCACTAACCCACACATTTACCGTAATAACACTCTTTGATCACATCATACATTTAGATTACGATGTTGTCCAAAACATATACATGCCCACAGTTATGACACTTCTTAAGACTAAAAACTATAAAGTCTGTATATTAAGCAAGAAGGCCATTATTTCTCATCTGAGCTGTTGCCTCTGGTTGATCTGTCTTTGATTAATTATCACCTGACATCCCCCCCACACACACCCCTTCTGTGACGTAAGAGTGACACTAATGAGACACACACACACACAAACAAACACAAGAGAGGACACTAATTACTGTCATTGCAGTTATCACACACCAGTGAGCACACATCTGTCTCACACACACAGGTCTGGTTTATTATCTCCGTGGGGACAGTCCATAGGCGTAATGTTTTTATACTGTACAAACTGTATATTCTATCCCCTATCCCTAACCCTAAAGATCATAGAACACTTTTTGCATTTGTAAAAAATATCGTTCTGTACAATTTATAAGCTTTTGTGCCCATGAGGACCTCAATTTTGGTCCCCACAGTGACACGAGTCCCCATGTGTTGGTGTGTGTTCAGGTTTAGGTCCCCACCGGGATATACAAACATGAACACACACACACACACACACAAGAGAGGACAATAATTACTGTCATTACAGTTATCACAAACCATTGAGCACACATCTGTCTCACACACGCATGCACGCACGCACGCACACACGCATATACACACACACAAAATAAACACATAGAATGCCTGTTAAATGCACAACATTTATTTAGCAATAGAATGGTTGATCATACACTTTATATTTGTTCACATATCATCGCATCACAACATCTATTCTTTGTTCATGTACTAGTGTTTACACATCATTTGTGTTTGTGTTGCACTTGAACATCACAGAACAAACACAGAGAGAACACAGGTGGTGTCATCACGAGGTTACTGTGCGGGATTCAGAAATTGAGTTTTAGTCCCAGACACAGCGCCAACTCATTCTTCTGGATCTTTCCATCTCTATTGATGTCACAGTGACCCAGCAGAACCTGTTTGAACTTGTCCAGGTCTGATCCACTGAGACTGGGCTTCAAAACAACATCAGATGAACTGCAGTCAGCACTTCACACAGACAATCAAAAAGCTTTCAGCAAGACCAGCCAAAGAAATGACTCTGAATTATGACAAACACTTCATATGTATACTTCTAAAGGCAATCCCAGAATGCACTTCAATGACCTTGTTGAAAATATCGTTGACAGAAATATGAAGGGTTTGGTTCCAAAATGAGAGAACTCAGAAATCATGTTTTTTTTATGATGTTATCATGTTTGATTGAGTTTTATTGTGTTAGTTAGCTGCATTTTTTTAGTTATTATGGCTTAAATAAAACAAAACTGCAGTTTGATTTATATCAGTTGGAATGCACAATAAAAACATTATTTTTGACAATTTTTAAAAACGAAGTTATCTCATTGTGGAACCAAACTCTTCATGTATACTGTATAATTCATCGCTCCGAAGCATTGATGTGGAAAATTCCGTTAAATAAGAGATGCAGATGTATGCCATCACCTTTACCTTCACTAACTCCATCATGTCTTTAACAAAACCATCCACCTCAGCGCCTTCCAGGGCTCCTGTGTTACTCTGACACACACACACACACACACACGGGAAGAGTCAACAGCATCATGTCTCATCTCATCCTCGGCACATTTCAGTTCATCTCTTACCACGTCATAATGAGCAAAAATCTTCTCAAAGTCTCTCCTGCGATCCTCCAGACTGCAGGCCTGAAACAAACAACACACAACAA
>NC_079898.1:27119263-27124263 GCF_024868665.1 Triplophysa rosa | reverse complement strand
ACACACACACACACACACACACACACACACACACACACACACACCAAACACACACACACACACACACCACACACACACAACACCACACACAAACACACACACAGTACACCACACGCACAATACGCCGACACACACACAGTTCTGTAGCCAAGGGACACACACACACACACCCACACACATCGAGCTCAGAGACAAGACACACACCCACACACAGTTCGATGCCCAGAGACACACACACACACCACACAACAGATGATCTACTCATCACAGCAGACACACACACACCGAAACACACCAGACACACATGCACCACACACACATCACCACACACACACTAGAACACACACACACACACACACACATCCCCACCCCACCAGACATACACACACACACACACACACACACACACACTCACGCACACACACACGCACACACACAGCACACATCACACACACACACACACACACACGCACACACACGCACACACGACACACAGCACACTGCACACACGCACACACACAACTCCTTCATGACACAACCACATGTCTGATGCCAAGCAGACACACCACACACCACAACACATGTTCTGAGCTCAAGAACACACACACACACACAACACACCACACGTATCTATGCTCAAGAGACGACACTGACCAACTCACAGACACACGCCACACAGACAACACAGGACCACACACATGTTCTTAGATGCTCAAGAGACCGCACACACAACACACCACAACACACATTTCTGATGCTTTCAAGAGGGACAACGAGACCACCAACACACACACACACACATGTTCTGATGCCATAGAGGACACAACACACCACAACATGTCTGATGCTCAAGAGACACACACCACACCATGTTCTGATGCTCAAGAGACACACAGACACACACACACACCACACAACACACAGTTCTTGATGCCAAGAGACACAACACACACGCACGTATTCAACATATACACACAACACACATCACACGCACAGCACACACGACATCAGCACACACATGAACACGCACAACATCAAGCACACACGCACACACACATCACGAGACACACACACACACATCACCAGAGACACACACACACACACACGCACACGCACAGCACAACACACCAGACGACGCACATGCACGCACACACACACACGGCACACACACAGACACAGACACACACCACACACCACACAACACACGCCGCACACACACATCACCAGACACACACACATACACCACAACACATCACCGCAACACACACACACAATCACACACACACACCACATACAGAGACACACACACACACACACACACACACACGCCACACACTACAGAATCACCACACACACATCGAGCACACACTAGAACACACACACACACACACACTTACCAATAGACACACACACACACACACACACACTTACCAATAGACACACACACAACACACACACACACACACACACACACATCACCACCACATCACGCCGCACACACACATCACCAGAGACACACACACACACACACACACACATCACCACCACATCACGCCGCACACACACATCACCAGAGACACACACACACACATCATCAGAGACACACACATCACCAGTGAGACACACACGCACACACACACACACACACTCTTTCTTCAGTGGAACACAACAGGAGATATTTTGAGAAATGTCTCAGTGGTTATGTGTTCATACAAACGAAGTCAATGGGGTTTAGTGTTGTTTGATTAATCAACATTCTTCAAATTGTGTTGAAGAAAACATATCTTCTTTTGTGTTCTGAAGAAGAAAGAAACTCTTACAGGTTTAAAATGACATGAAGATGAAAGAAAGTTTGGAAGATTTCTAAATATATATATAAAAATATGAATATATAAAAAACTTACCTGACTAAAACAAAAGAGCACAAAGAAACAAAAAGAAAGAGTAGGTTTACATTTCTATTGTAAAATGATAGTCAATGGGGTCCGAACAGCAAATTTTAAACAAATTTCCTTTTATTCACATTCAGATTGAAAACTGAGGTGACATCATTAAGAAAAGAAAAGGAGTGGTTTTAGGGTTAGGCTAACAGACTAGAGATTGCATTGAGTCAATGTATGTCATCAAAAAGATGCTCAAACGTGTGTGTGTTCATGTGTGTGTGCGTGTGTTCATGTGTGTGTGCGTGTGTTCATGTGTGTTTGCGTGTGTTCATGTGTGTGTGTGTTCATGTGTGTGTGTGTGTGTGTTCGTGTGTGTGTGTGTGTTCATGTTTGTATATCCCGGTGGGGACCTAAACCTGAATACACACCAACACATGGGGACTCGTGTCACCGTGGGGACCAAAATTGAGGTCCTCATGGGCACAAAAGCTAATAAATTGTACAGAACAATATTTTTTGAAAATCTAAAAATGCAAAAAGTGTTCTATGATCTTTAGGTTTAGGGATAGGGTTAGGGATAGGGGATAGAATATACAGTTTGTACAGTATAAAAACATTACGCCTATGGACTGTCCCCACGGAGATAATAAACCAGACATGTGTGTGTTCAGCTGCTAGTGTGTGAATCAGTGTTGTGATTGTCTGAAGTGAATCCTGAAGCAGCAGCAGAATCTGATGTACTGAACAGTCCATCTGAAACACACACACACACACACACACACACACGCACGCACGCACGCACGCACGCACGCACACACACACACGGTTACAGCAGGTTATACTTGCTTGTGCTTTGATCTTGTTATTGGTGTTTGTTTCTATCACAAACAGGTGAAGTCAAGAGCTGTGATTGGTCAGACCTGCTGAGGGGAGGGACTTGGTTCGCTGTCGATCAGCTGTGTCTTCATCCGGGTCGGTTCTGGAGTGAACACAAGACACTGACCTCACCACAGCCTTTGTGTTTGTGTGTGTGTCTGTCTCCAACACAACGACACTAGCTGGAAACACAACACAACAATCATCATGTTAGAATCAGAGTCGAGTGTTTTGTTATTATCTTCAGAAATGATACACTCACAGGTATCAGATGAGTCTCCACCCTTTGTGCCGTGAGTGACAGGGCTCAGCTCCACCCACTCAGTGTCAGACTGCAACCCCCATTGGCAGAGGGGTGGGGCTACCAGAGCAGGGGAGGAGTCTCCTGTTGATATATATGTGATGTCATCCAGAGGAGGAGGGGCTTTACAACAGAAGACAATGACAAGCGTCAGTCAGAGTTCACGTGTGCGCGTCTGTGTGTGTGTGTGTGTGTGTGTGTGTGTGTGTGTGTGTGTGTGACTCACTGATGGACTCCTGAGACAGACACCCAGAAGAACTGATCCAGACCGCTTCAGAACTGCAGGACAGAGGTCTTGATCTGGCCTGTGCAGGTGTGCGAGTGTGTTGTGCTCTGGGCTCTTTCTGGATTTCTGCTGTTGTGCGTTCATGATTTTCTCCTGCTGAAGAACAGAGATGCAGTCAGACTCACACACACACACACACACGCACACACACACACACATACACACACACACAAAAGGGAAATTACCGTCAGTGTGATGTTCAGCTTTAGGTTCCACAGATGGAGAAACACCGGCCTGTGTGCGATACACAACACAACAGATTACACACACACACACACACACACACAAATGAGACACGAATCAGTTGTGATGTGTAATGATCAGTGTGTGTGTGTGTGTTAGAGAGGGACGAGTCGGGACTCAGACTGAAACCCTTCATTTACTGACACACACACACACACAACTGAGAGGATTTACACAAACAGTAGAAGTGTGATATGTATGTATGTGTGTGTATGTTGAAACTCTCACTGAACATGTAATCTATACATCACATCTGATGTTCATGATGTTTTATTTCTGTTTTCTGTTCTGTCAGGAGGAAATATTCACACAGATTTCCACAAAATCCAGATCCAATGTGTCATGAGGTCAGTGTGTGTGAAATGATTTCAGATTTTATTAAATGATGATGTCATGAGTTCATCTCACAGACTCACACCGTATGATACTGTGTGTGTGTGTCACTCTCACTTTCTTGCGTTTCTCTTGTTTAGCTCGTATCTCCATCAGCATGTCACCTCCCAGCACCTGTACCCCCACATGACCTCTGATCAGCTGACCCTCACGTTTAACCCCCTCCTGCACGTGACCTTTCACCTCAGGCACTGCGGGAATACAAGGGTCTCCAGCGGTCACGATGGGCTCGGGGGGTGTGACGTTCTTTTCTGCTGTTGATATGGAGATGGTTGCTGTTGTCGTGGTGCTAAAGGTGGGGCTGGTGGGTGTGGTTTTAGTAGATGAGTGACGTTTGATGAGAGGACTCGTGCCTTCCACATCTGAGCCAAACACTCTACACACAGGACAGCAGACAGGCTCACGTGAACGTGACTCGACAGTAAATACACAACCACTCCTTCAGTAGATTTATGATTCTCACTTTGCTCCGATGTTTATGACCTTTTTGAAGAAAAACTCTGGCACTCCTTCGTCCAGCGGATGGACACTGCCGCCCTGATCCACTTCCTGTGCAGCGGCTCTGCTGATTGGCTGAGAAATAACAAAGAAACAGTGTTATGATTTTAAACATCATGTTAAATAAAACAAGACTTTGAGTTCGGAAACACTTTCATTTCTATGGTGGAAATATTGACTTTCTCCACTATGTCAGTTTTATTTCCTTTTGCTGGACAGACTGATGGATGTTTGGTGTGTGTGTGTGTGTGTGTGTGTTCATGTTTGTATATCCCGGTGGGGACCTAAACCTGAATACACACCAACACATGGGGACTCGTGTCACTGTGGGGACCAAAATTGAGGTCCTCATGGGCACAAAAGCTTATAAATTGTACAGAACAATAGTTTTTGAAAATCTAAAAATGCAAAAAGTGTTCTATGATCTTTAGGTTTAGGGATAGGGTTAGGGATAGGGGATAGAATATACAGTTTGTACAGTATAAAAACATTACGCCTATGGACTGTCCCCACGGAGATA
>NC_079898.1:27116062-27118710 GCF_024868665.1 Triplophysa rosa | reverse complement strand
TTTTTGAAAATCTAAAAATGCAAAAAGTGTTCTATGATCTTTAGGTTTAGGGATAGGGTTAGGGATAGGGGATAGAATATACAGTTTGTACAGTATACAACTCGTTACGCCTATGGACTGTCCCCACGGAGATAATAAACCAGACGTGTGTGTGTGTGTGTGTGTGTGTCATGTCTTACTGTTGCTCTACTGGCTTTGGCTCTCTTGGTTCGTCGTGGTCTGGTTTTGGTGACATGTTGAAGAGCGGGCGTGTCTACTGTGGGGAGGTCACTGAAACATTCAAGCTGAGGCAGATGAAGCCCCTCCTCCACAGGGGGCGGTGACATGAGTGGGGGCGGGGGCAGGTCATCTACATGCATGGACACTTCCTCTAATGCCTTACTCAAATCAAACTCCAGATCTGATACATCAGATACATTCAAACAATCATCAACAATCAACGAAACCTCAGGCAAAGAGATAAAGTGTGTGAGTTAAAGATATTATAGTTAAAGAGTTAAAGTGTGTGTGAGATATAAAGAGTGAGGTGTGTGTGAGATACAAAGAGTGAGGTGTGTGTGAGATATAAAGAGTGAGGTGTGTGTGAGATACAAAGAGTGAGGTGTGTGTGAGATATAAAGAGTGAGATGTGTGTGAGATATAAAGAGTGAGGTGTGTGTGAGATATAAAGAGTGAGGTGTGTGTGAGATATAAAGAGTGAGGTGTGTGTGAGATATAAAGAGTGAGGTGTGTGTGAGATATAAAGAGTGAGGTGTGTGTGAGATATAAAGAGTGAGGTGTGTGTGAGATATAAAGAGTGAGGTGTGTGTGAGATATAAAGAGTGAGGTGTGTGTGAGATATAAAGAGTGAGGTGTGTGTGAGATATAAAGAGTGAGGTGTGTGTGAGATATAAAGAGTGAGGTGTGTGTGAGATATAAAGAGTGAGGTGTGTGTGAGATATAAAGAGTGAGGTGTGTGTGAGATATAAAGAGTGAGGTGTGTGTGAGATATAAAGAGTGAGGTGTGTGTGAGATATAAAGAGTGAGGTGTGTGTGAGATATAAAGAGTGAGGTGTGTGTGAGATATAAAGAGTGAGGTGTGTGTGAGATATAAAGAGTGAGGTGTGTGTGAGATATAAAGAGTGAGGTGTGTGTGAGATATAAAGAGTGAGGTGTGTGTGAGATATAAAGAGTGAGGTGTGTGTGAGATATAAAGAGTGAGGTGTGTGTGAGATATAAAGAGTGAGGTGTGTGTGAGATATAAAGAGTGAGGTGTGTGTGAGATATAAAGAGTGAGGTGTGTGTGAGATATAAAGAGTGAGGTGTGTGTGAGATATAAAGAGTGAGGTGTGTGTGAGATATAAAGAGTGAGGTGTGTGTGAGATATAAAGAGTGAGGTGTGTGTGAGATATAAAGAGTGAGGTGTGTGTGAGATATAAAGAGTGAGGTGTGTGTGAGATATAAAGAGTGAGGTGTGTGTGAGATATAAAGAGTGAGGTGTGTGTGAGATATAAAGAGTGAGGTGTGTGTGAGATATAAAGAGTGAGGTGTGTGTGAGATATAAAGAGTGAGGTGTGTGTGAGATATAAAGAGTGAGGTGTGTGTGAGATATAAAGAGTGAGGTGTGTGTGAGATATAAAGAGTGAGGTGTGTGTGAGATATAAAGAGTGAGGTGTGTGTGAGATATAAAGAGTGAGGTGTGTGTGAGATATAAAGAGTGAGGTGTGTGTGAGATATAAAGAGTGAGGTGTGTGTGAGATATAAAGAGTGAGGTGTGTGTGAGATATAAAGAGTGAGGTGTGTGTGAGATATAAAGAGTGAGGTGTGTGTGAGATATAAAGAGTGAGATGTGTGTGAGATATAAAGAGTGAGGTGTGTGTGAGATATAAAGAGTGAGGTGTGTGTGAGAGATAAAGAGTGAGGTGTGTGTGAGATATAAAGAGTGAGATGTGTGTGAGATATAAAGAGTGAGATGTGTGTGAGATATAAAGAGTGAGATGTGTTGACTTACTGAAGGCAGCAGACACAGGTCTGAACATTCTGCTGTAAACTGTTCTCCTCTTCACCTCATGAGTCTACACACACACACACACACACACGATACAGTAATGAGGAGTTGTGGTTATAATACTGTCACATTACGTGTGTGTGTGTGTGTGTGTGTGTGTGTGTGTGTGTGTGCGTGTGCGTGTGTGTGTGTACCTGTGTTTGGGGGAGTGTCTGGTTTTCATGTATTTGAGTGTCATGTATTTGTCTCACATCTAGAACGTTTCTGTCCTGTGAGGTCTGATGCATCAGTGGAGGCTTCTCTCTACAGCTCAAATGCCCTGCCTGACACACACACACACACAAAAAGTTCACACTACTGAAAACCTTCATCCAGTGAGTATGATGTGTGTGTTGTGTAAATCTCACCAGTGTGTGTTGAGAGTGAGAGAGAGACTGTAAGATCTCATCAGTGATGTTATCAGAGAGACACGACGCCATGCTGAACTTCACTTCACTGAAACACACACACACAGATGTCATGAGTTGTGTTGAGGGTTTGTGTTAGAGGGTGTGGTGCGGTGCGGTGGTGGTGATGTCACCTGATCTTGTTGATGATGTCGATGGCTGACTGCTCCAGCAGTGTGGATGTGATGAAGTCTTGCGGTACACTCATCCTCTCT
>NC_079898.1:27108562-27111062 GCF_024868665.1 Triplophysa rosa | reverse complement strand
GAAGAACAGTACAGACCTATTACGATAATAAATGTAAAAACCAGGGGCATAATGATGTTTCACCCCTTCCACCTTGGCATCTAGATGTGCCGGTGTCGTGCCGAAAACACACTCCCTGCCAGATTATGCACCCCCCCTCCCCACAATGGTTAGGGTGAGGATTAGGTGTTAGCGGAGGGGTTAGGATTAGGATTGGGTGTGGGGAGGGGTTAGAATTAGCCAATCGGACAGCGTGTTATTGAAGGGGGTGCATAATCTGGCGGGGAGTGTGTTTTCGGCACAACACCGGTACCAAAGCAAACTTCCTTTCCTGCAATAACGCACTTCACAAATGAAGAGGTACAGTCTGTTTTAAGCAATCTACCCAACAATAAAGCCAGTGGCGAAGATGGCGTTTATATGAGGATTTTAAAACCGCACAGACATGTCAGATCTTAACAACTATTTTTAATGCCTGCCTGGAAAATGAGAGGGTACCGGATTCATGGAAAGGAGCACTAATCTATAGAATTCCAAAAAAAGACAACATCCCTGATGATCCATCGACACGGAGAGACATATCTCTCCTTCCTACCGTCTATAAAGTGTTTATGAAGTGTATGCTGGCTAGAGCTCTTCCTTGGCTGATAGACACTGACATCCTATTCTGGAAGCAAAAGGCATATATTAATAGGCAAGGTATGAATGAGCATATATTTTAGGGGATAGATGACTTTAAGACTGTATTCCGTCTTCTTAGACTTTAAAGATGCATTTGGAAGTCTACCTCATGATGTCATGATTAAATCACTGGAGGAAATACAACTGCCTCAACTATTCATCAACATAGTGAAAGATGTGTATAAAGCTCCTTTATTGAAGTGATCTGTGGAAGCAGCTCACTCATCCAACACCTCTCCGGCCCTTGGAGTGCCGTTAACTTTATCATTGCTATCCATCAGTGGCTGAAGTGGATGAGCCAATGTGCCCCAGCGGAGTGTTGTCACCTATCCCAGTGCAGGGCTACGCAGATGATGTCCTGATGGCTCCAGAGAAGAGAGCGTAATTAAAAGCACGCTGGCGAGAACCGACTCTTGTCTGAGATGGTCAGGTCTAGAGATTAAAGACACAAAATGTGCTGTCCTGTATGAGAGGAGGAGTGGAGGGAACAGATGGTATCGTTCAAAGACTGATAAATGTCCCGCGTTCACAGTATCTACACAATCTATACGTGTATATTCTCGTCATGAGACATACACTTATCTTGGACATAAATGAACATCGCAGGAAAATGGAAAGAACAAGTGAATATCATTGTGTCTGATCTTTCATCCGAGTTAGATCTGATTGACACATGTCCATTGCCACTTCCCATGAAGTTGGAGGCTATAAGACAGGTGGCGCTGTCCAAACTACAACATTTGTTCTCTAACGTTCACATTCAACAAAAGTCGTTGAGCGAAATGAATAATAAAACAGTAAGCCTAGTGCGGAAGTGGTGTGGAAATAATACACATAGCACCCGTGATATTATCTTTCATCCCCAATGGGAAGGAGGGTTGGGAGTACCAAACGTGATGTGGATTTACACCAGCACGCGGATTTCTCATCTTCTGAATATGTTGAACAGCGATGAAAAAGATGTCAGAGAGTTGGCTCGATCCTCCTTATTCCTGGACTTAAGCAAACGCAAGGTGCCGTCACATATGGTGACTGTAATTACCAGTTATCGTCTCTAGGGGCACGGCCAACACTCTTGGATTTACATCGATATCAACAGAAACAACACTGGGTTGGACTGAAACTTCAGGGAAAACTTGCATGCCTCCCCTCAGCTGATCACTCTGTCTCTCACTCATTTCTGAAGAGCGATGTGCTCAGTGAGGACATTGTTATTTTTACAGTAAAAGCTAGGTTACAAGTACTCCCTACTAGATTAAATCTCTCTATTTGGTTTCCTGCAACTCAAGTCCCTCATTGCTTGCATCACACCACAGAACAGACTGTTGAAACATCGCCACATATCTTAAACGGCTCTCATGCTTACAAGGGGGATGTACATGGCACGCCATGACAGAGTAGTGGATCTTATAACAAAGGACATATCAAGCTTCCTTTCACCCGGAGTAACAATCTATCAACATTCCTGTGTAAAACCTTCTATGTTTCAATGCAATAATAGTAATGCTGAAGTATTTTCACATTTATCTGCTAATACACCAGATGTTATTGTGATCAATGAGGAGTGTAAAGAAGTGTTTGTTTTAGAGGTTGCGTGTACCTTTGACTCTAGTTTGGATGAAGCCTTTATGACAAAAATGATTAAATACCAACCTCTTCTGAGCATCATTGCAGAGATGGGTTATCGGGGTCGATTGCTTGTTTTTATATTCGGCAGCTTGGACATGTACATAGGTTGGTGGTAAGAGGACTTCAACAACTTGGAATGTCTAAAAAGAGGGCCAAGCGCTTAGCAAAGTACTGTGCTGTGTCTGCGATTATAGGCAGCCGCGGTATATGG
>NC_079898.1:27087524-27107415 GCF_024868665.1 Triplophysa rosa | reverse complement strand
GGATAAAATATACAGTTTGTACAGTATAAAAACATTACGCCTATGGACTGTCCCCACGGAGATAATAAACCAGACATGTGTGTGTGTATATATGAGTATGTGTGTTTGTGTATGAGTGCATGTGTATGAGTGCATGTGAGTGAGTGAGTGAGTGAGTGAGTGAGTGAGTGAGTGAGTGAGTGAGTGTACATCCATGAGTGTGTGTGTGTATGAGTGCATAATGTGTGTGTGTGCGTGTGTGTGTGTGCAAGATAGCTGGTGTGTGTGCTGGAGCATGTAAGCGTGTATGAGTCCAATAGTGTGTGTGTGAAGGGTAAACCCTACGGTATGGGACAAAATGTCCCCACAAAGATGGCAATATCCAAAACCCTTGTCCTTGTGGGGACATTTTTTGGTCCCCATGAGGAAACAAGCTTATAAATCATACAGAATGAACTTTTGTGAAAATGTAAAAGAGCAGACAGTTGTGTGTGATTGTTAGGGTTAGGGGGAGGGAATATGAGATACAGTTTGTACAGTATAAAAACCATTGTGTCTATGGAATGTCCCCATAAAACATGGAAACCCAACTTGTGTGTGTGTGTGTTCATGTTTGTATATCCCGGTGGGGACCTAAACCTGAATACACACCAACACATGGGGACTCGTGTCACTGTGGGGACCAAAATTGAGGTCCTCATGAGCACAAAAGCTAATAAATTGTACAGAACAATATTTTTTACAAATCTAAAAATGCAAAAAGTGTTCTATGATCTTTAGGTTTAGGGATAGGGTTAGGGATAGGGGATAGAATATACAGTTTGTACAGTATAAAAACATTACGCCTATGGACTGTCCCCACAGAGATAATAAACCAGACATGTGTGTGTGTTCACCTTTAGTTGAGAGTGAATTCTTAGAAAGGTCGAGTTGTTTGAGTCCTGCTGTGAGTTTAGACAGCGCAGAGCTCAGAACCACAACACCTGTCAATCAAAACAAACACACAATCAACACTTTAACTACTAATATTTACAGTCAATACAGTCACAAACGTGTATAAAAACATGTACACACATCATTGTGTGTGTGCTTGAGTGTTTTGTACCTTTGTCTTCAAGGCAATTGTTGGCGAAGCTGATTGTGTGTAAAGCAGAGCTTGGATTCAGGCTTAAAGCACCGGCAAACCTCACAGCAAAGTCACTAAAAACACACACACAAACAGTCAGCTGTTGTAAAACAGTAAAGACATCAGCAGTAATTGTGTGTGTGTGCGCATGTGTGTGTGTTCGTGTGTGTGTGTGTTTGTGTGTGCGTGCGTTTGTGTGTGTGTGTGCGTTCATGTGTGTGTTTGTGTGCGTTTGTGTGTGCGCGTGTGTGCGCGTTCATGTGTGTGTGTGCACGCACGTGTGTGTGTGTGTGTGTGTGTGCGCGTTCGTGTGTGTGCGCGCGTTTGTGTGTGTTCGTGTGTGTGCGCGTTCGTGTGTGTGTGTGTGTTCGTGTGTGTGTGTGTGTTTGTGTGCGTTCGTGTTCGTGTGTGTGTGTACCTTTTGAGTCCTGTGTTGTCCAGTGTCAGCTCCTCTAGTTTTGTGGATCGAGACACAACCTTCAATATCTGCTCACACAGATCAGCTGTCTGCACACACACACACACACACACACACACACACACACACACACACACACACACAAACACACACACACAGATAAGTGAGTGTATTATGAGAGCGTGCCGCACATGTGTGTGGAGTTTGACAGACGGTCACCAGTTTGACGTCTTTAATGGAGAGTTTGATGAACCACTGACTGAACTCCAGAGCAGCAACAATCGCCACCAGATCCCTGAACACAAACAACATCACACAACCTCACTGACACAACAACACACCACATTCACTTCATCCAGTGTGTGTGTGTGTGTGTGTGTGTGTGTGTGTGTGTGTATCCCGGTGGGGACCTAAACCTGAACACACACCAACACATGGGGACTCGTGTCACTGTGGGGACCAAAATTGAGGTCCTCATGAGCACAAAAGCTTATAAATTGTACAGAACAATATTTTTTACAAATCTAAAAATGCCAAAAGTGTTCTATGATCTTTAGGTTTAGGGATAGGGTTAGGGATAGGGGATAGAATATACAGTTTGTACAGTATAAAAACATTACGCCTATGGACTGTCCCCACGGGGATAGTCAACCAAAGCCTGTGTGTGTGTGTGTGTGTGTGTGTGTGTGTGTGTGTCCAGCTGTGTTTCAATGCTGGTACAGAAACATGTGATCAAATTATACCACACCTTTAACAAAAATGAGTTAAAAGGGGTGGCTAACCCAAAATGAGTTAAAATTCACTTGTTGCTGTAAAGTTGTATGGCTTTCTTCGATTTGTGGGATACTGTCATGTTTGGGAATGACTGAATGTTGGTGATTGAGGCTGTATGTCCCTAACATTTTGCCTTTTGTGTATCATGGAAAAAAGCAAGTGAGATGGGTTTGGAATAAAGCTCCATGAAAGTCCCACCGACTTCCTCCGAGATGTGTCCATCATTCCCAGAGGTTCGGAATACTACCAGTAGGGCCATTAACTCAGCTGGGAATTGAGTCTGTGGGCCTGTTAAAAGTCACCCACTAACAGACACGTTCACACGCACAAACTTTCTCCATCGACCATGTAAAGCCCAACAACTAAAATCAGTGGGAGAAATTAGCAAGTTGGTCCTTTTAGGTGCTGCATTCAGTGAGATTCTTACATCACTTTTAAAGGGATAGTTCACCCCCCCAAAAAAAATCATTTTCTCGCCTTCGAGTTGTTCCAAATCTGTATGAATTTCTTTGTTCTGATGAACACAGAGAAAGATATTTGGACGAATGCTTATAACCAAGCAGTTCCTGGACCCCATTGACTACAAAGAAATATATGCAGGTTTGGAACTAGAGAGTGAGTAATTCATGACGGAATTTCATTTTTGGGTGAACTGTCCTTTTAAGCCTCTATAAATGGACGTTAATCTGCTTGCCATATTTTTGATGATGGATGACATGGGTGTTTGTTGTGACATCATATCCTGAATGAACCATATCACTTTTGCCATCTTTAACCCAGATATTTAGAATAGCGGCGTCTCTCAGTTTCATAGCGCAGACCTAGTGGCAACATCAGCGTTAATCCAAGAAAACTTCAGAAAGCAGAACAGATGCAGCACATCATTAGAGCTCTTTGCCAAATATGGACCATGATCCAGTAATACTTAACCATAACATATGAGCTGTGAACTGACACACAACAGAGAGCAGAACAAGGCTATTATGATATCATAATGCAAACTGAATGAACGACTCTGATGGTGTAATGAGAACAAACATGAACTGTGCTAATCCATATTATACTATTGAACTGTATTTTTGGGCCACAAAAAAAAAGAAATTAAATTCATTGTAGGATGCCCCATTCCTTCTGCTGCATCCTACAAAGTCTCAAAGTCTGAATCCTGCTAGATGAAGAATTGCAGCGCTACATAAGTGTGGGCATTGTGCCTAAATAATGCATTTGGTCCTAAAACAACACAGACAAAGTGACAAAGCTTCATTCTTTGTGTATTTCCCCTACTGAATATTTCACGTGGTTTCCATGTGCATAGTGATTTGCTGTAAATCATGTTGTTTAGTTCCCTTTCTGTCGGTCTCTCGACGTTGTGTCGAACCGACAGATGGGGTTCGCTCTTCCTATCGCTTCCGACAATTTTAGAAAAGGCCAATGAAATTGGCGAGTGAAATTTGCGTGCCGGACTCCGCCCCCGGATATCCGGGTATAAAAGGGAGACGGCATGCTGCATTCATTCACCTTTTGTTCTTCGGAGCCTTCACACTGGATCGACTTCGAGACTTCAAACTCTACACCGAATTACTGCTGGAATCTTACGACGTGGTGCAGCGGACTGTCCCTTCCTGGGGCGACTTCCCCTGGGCGTCTCGGCAGTGCCAGAAGTGTTTGATTTTTTTTCTCTAAAAGAGCTAATTTCTCCAGCGTGGCATGTCCTGCTGTTCTCGTGGGTGCAACACACTCATCGAGGAGGGGGACGGACATGATGTCTGCTTCCAGCACGCTGCGCCAGACGTTGTGGATACGTCCTGCCCGCACTGCGGGCGGTTGACGATTCAGACGTTGCGTTCACGGGTGGCTGTGTTCCCACGGGACTCAGCCACCACCTCGTCTGCTTCCCGTTTTGTGACAGCAGGGCTACGGCCCTGCCGTCTGCTACGGCGAGGAGCGAGGGTGATATGAGGTTTACTGTGAGCGTTAATCCGTCGCTCATCTGACCGTTCCCCAGGAGACGGTCCCACTGTCTTGTTCCTCAACCACGTATTCAGAAACGGTGCGTGATGATGAGATGTCCCTTGCAGCATCGGAGGGTGACTTACTGGCATCTGATTCCGACAATTCCTCGGAGCTCCCTCCCTTGGGGGGTCGAGCCCAGGAAGATGCGGACTTCGAAATGTCAGCCATGCTTTCCCGGGCCGCCGTGAGCGTTGGGCTGCAGTGCCCGCACTGCCTCTCCCAGCGCTCGCGGCTGGATACATGGTGCCTCGGGTTTGAGCGCGGCTCCAAGCNTGTGTGTGTGTGTGTTTCATGGCCACAGAAGATCTCTGTCAAGTCAGGACAGGCACATCAGTGTGTGGAATGTTACACAGAAAGAATAAAACACAACAACATTACAGCAAAAGACTGAAAAATCCAGAGAAAAACATCACCGCTGATCAAACTATACAACTATAACAACACAACTATCATGCGATCCCACAAACACACTGTAATGTCAACGTTATCTCTCTCTCAGGACGTTATTCTTCATCAAGATCCTCAAAGAAAGAGTAAAAAACAACATGATCTTGTTTTCATGTTTTTGTGACCAGAAAATATTGATAAGGAAAATGATAAACATAAACTGACATTAGAGTTAGAAAGAATAGTTTTAGAAACTGAACATCAATGCTCACCAGAATTCTGCCCTCAAACCTGTCACCTTTGACCTCCAGATTCACTCTCTTAATAACACATAACTTGACCTGCTGACCCACAGCCTCCTGCACACTCTCTACACACACACACACACACGCGCGCACACACACACACACACACAGCGTGAGATCAACATGAATAAAGACGTGATGATGGAATCATTCTTCTGATGACATGCAAGTGTCAATCATTATAAATCAATTGAACATCTATTATAAACACATGAGTGTAAATTATCTTACCCATCAGATCGCGAGGAACATCTCCACTCATGTCTGTGACTTCAGGTGTCTCACATCATCACAACACAGAAACCTTCCAGAGGTGTGACGAGTTTGAACGTTCCTGAGACCCCGCCCCCTCCCGTCTGAGGAAAGTCCATCCCATAATAACTCTGGGTTCTTCATCTTATGAAATGACAAATGACGCGTGTATGAAAGTGAGAACGCTTAGCTTAAAGGAATAAATGCTGATCCTCATCTTATACCTTTTTTGATAACCTACAAAGTGCACATTTATTAACACACCTTCACACATAATCCCTCTCAACAACAGCACGAGTATTATGATTATTAACATTATTTCTAACCCAAGTCACGTTTTTCTCTTACATTCATTCATCTCTGTGTGTTTCTTACCGGCTCGTTGTTCTTCAATGTTTTGTTTGTTTGTTTTGTTACACTTCTGTTATTTTACTACAGGGTTTAGTATTGCTGAGATGGCACCTTTCTCACTTTTGTTTTCTTCTTTCTGTAGGATGCTTCATATTTCCGTTTAGTAAAGAACGTTAGTGTTTATGGCAAATACTGGGCCAAACCTGGGCACTTAAAGGCGCAGTTCTTGAAAATCAGCGGCCACTGGCGTTGTATTATAGTTTTGCAACGAATCTCTGAGTCATTTGCCCACCCCTCCCTTTCGAAGTACGACGGTGGCCGCAGCAGTAAAAAAAGATGTCGTCTACTGAGACAGCGGATAGCAGTGATACAAGCAGGTAAGGCAATATATTAACGTAATTAATCATTTAACATGTATTCTATTGCGAAAGTTACTGTTACAATTCTATAATTAGATATATTTCTTGCGTGCTATCTAGTACATGCTGAGAGTAGTGAAGTAACTAAAGTTAGCTAATCGTAAATAGCAACGCTGTTCAAAGCGTTTGATCTGACAGCGACATAGGCAGTTAGGTGTAAGTTAGTAGACGTTTGTCTCCCCCTTTGTAAAGTCAGGAACAACCGGAGTACGTACCGCAGGGACGGAAAAACATTATTATTCAGAGGTTATATGGCCATTGGTATAAAATGCTAACGTTACCATTTCAACAAAACAGTTGTTTGGTAAACATTGAAAATGTTGAATTATCTTACCAGTCTAGCAGAAAACAGGCAACTTCGGCGTTGCCTTGAAAACATTTGTCTTTCAACAGTGCCTTCCATCTGGTAATAGATACACCGATGTTTATCCTGGATTTCTGCCGCCGTTTGTCTCTAATTCGTCTCTTGTGCACAATACGCATGGTCCTCCATTTTATCAAAACTTCTAAGACAGAACAATCAGTTGCTTCAGCTAGACGACGACTACTCCTCCTCCTCTCCGTACTACGACTTACTACTTTGTGCGTCTTCAACTCAGTGATGAACTCAGTTTTCAACTCAGTGATAAAAACACACACGAAGACCAACATATACGAAACGCGCTCTGTAGAGCTGTTTGTCCGTTAGAGCTTACTGTACAAAACATGGCTGCGCAACATAACAAATTCCATGTAGATAGGCCCGCTCCCTATGTAGATACAACTGGTTTATTCTAAGGTAATACAAACATAACTTTTCATTACGTAAGGTTTTTATACACATCTAAAGACACAGTTTTGTATGTTATATTGCATTTCTGTTAATAGATCATACAAAACATCCCGCACTGTACCTTTAAAATTTGGACTTTCTTTCAATTATTTGAGGATTTATCGTTGTCATTTATTCATGCTGCTAAATCCAACATTTTTTTAGTGGGTTATTTCTGAAAATTGAAGGTAATCTACTGATAAAATACTGAAAAATGGCTGAGGGTGGTGATAACAATACTGAGGTGTTTGAGGACAATATGACATTTGACCTAAGTAGCCAGTTTGGCAGGGCAAGGGGTCTTTTTAGAATACCGCCTGAACCTCATACGCCAGGGCCTACTAGCACAGTATTTGGTACACCTGTTTTGACTTCAACAAGAAATGTAACTCATGCAAATGCAAACCCAGGTATCCAAAATCCAGATTTGGGTTCACTTATCAGTGAAATAGCTGAAAAATTGGGCCAGTCCATTACTGCACGGCTACAGTCTGATAGAAGTGCATATAGCAATAATTCTGAACGCCCAGCTGAGATGACTTTGTCTAATGTTAAATTAGTGATGCAGTCAGATGTAAAAGAGCCTCCAATATTTAGGGGTGACGGATCAGACATACTCACTGTACAAGAGTGGGAAAATCAAATGTCTCTGTACCTGAGAAAGCGTGCTATTCCAATTCATGAACAGTCAAAAGAGATAGTGGATAGGCTTATGGGGAAAGCAGGTGATGTGGTGAGGATTAAATTAAGCAATTATTCTTCTGTTGACCACACCAAAAGCCCACAATTGATTTTTGACATTTTGAAACAGCATTTCAGCTCAATCACCTACTCTAGTATGCCCTTAGCAGACTTCTACAATACCTTACCAATGCCAGCTGAAGACGCAATGGAGTACTGGATCAGGCTGAACAAGACAATGGATGTTGCAAAAGAATGCTTAGAAAGACAAGGCCGGAAGATTTGTGACCCAAGTCACGTGATCAGTATGATGTTTATTAAGCATTAATAAACAAAAAAAGTAGCCAGTACCTACAAGGTATGGAATTTGTGTGGACTTTTTCGGTGAGAAATAAACAAACAAAATGACACCACAGGATGCAATTTAAAGCAATGTTTATTTACTGAAGCGCAATAAAGAGACTATGGCATTTTAAATCCGATTGCAAAGACTTTAACGTTTACGCGTCAATTATTGCTCACTTCAATACCAGCAGTCAAGGAAAGTTATGGTTACAGCCACTAAAAAGGAACTGCGTCTGTCTCCTGTGGATGGTAAATGTAATGTTTCAATAAAGCAACAGAGTGTCCTAATGTCTCCGCTTTATTAACATCAAGTAATTAGCATGACTACATCGACAGCTTTAGGCTTTTTTCAGAACCCCCGGTACCCCCCCAGTACCAACATCTCCACATAACATACTTCACACTCTATTGCCATCTGGTGGGCAAGATACACATTGCGTAATAACAGTAACCTGTTTACATCACAGTAAAGACGATGCATTTCCACCTCTCTGATCAAATAATTGTCTTCCATATAACTTGGTAATATTTTGGTTTCTTTGTTTTTTGTGTCTTACTTTTTAAAGCACCAGCTCTGAAAACGCCTGTGCCCCTTCCTAAAGAGCTGATGTTTCTTGTGCAGGGACCATCGGCTTCTACTCAAAGAAAAGGGTTTCAGTGACAGGTGTGTTTTTGATGTCAAGTTTATGGATACACTGAACTATCGTTTTAAAAACATGCATTTATAATCTATCACCTCTTTTACAATGCGTCTCTTCAGCAGAGAGCAGTATCTCTCGAGCGTGCAGGACACTTTCTTTTGAGGAATGTAACAAACATGGTAAGAATGTTTTGCACTACATATATATGCGTTGAATCATTTCTGTTTGAAATTTTGAATTATTTTTTTTAATATTAATTTTATACACTTCAGAAACCTCATCCCATAGCGTCCCACACAAAGCTGAGGCATCGCATGGTAAGTTTGTAGTTTATTTGTTTGTTTTGTTTTACTTTGTTTAGAACAGCTTTAATTATTGTTTTTGTGCTTTCAGAACCATGTTCCTCTGCTCCTGCTTCAGTGTGCAGCCCACCACCTTTGCGACAGACAGCGCAAAATAAGAGAGTCTTTTGTGGATAGAATTACCATATTTAATATCGGTGGCTATACTTTATTCGTTTCTTCTCATTTTCAATCACACCCAGGCCCAGAGCTCTTGCTCCACACCTTCCTGGATACGATCATGACGTACATCAGTGGAAGTGTCCTCATCAACAGAGGACCTGGATGAAGACAGAGCTGGAGTCCATGGGTCTGTGGCCAGGCTGTCCTCCTGTGAGCAACCCCATGAAGACTGTGGCGTTTACCTCCTCAGTCTGAGCTGATAGACACAGTCTCTGATCTGCCTAAGGTCTTTTCCATTTACATGGTATGGAGAAGGCGATGACATGGAAAGACTTTCAGAAGTCGCAGTTTTACAACATGGATAGACAGAGATGGGTTACAACATAACATAGATCACAGGACAGAGAACAAAGGGGAATTTAAATACACTGGGGACAAATTAGGCACAGGTGAAGACAATGCCGCTAATGTGAACAACAGGTGAAACGGTGACCTCTAGTGGCAGAAAACAAGAAACAATAGTGCCAGATCCTGACAGTATGGACTGCTCACTGGCCCTCCCAAAAAATACCATTAGATAGCTGCAGCTCATACAGAAAGCTGCTGCTAGGATTCTGACCCAAAAATCTGAGCACGTCAGCTCAATCTTCAGGTCCCTATACCGGTTACATTTAGAATCGTTTTTAAGGTATTATTACACTTGTCTATAGACCCAAATACATTGCAGATATGCCTATTATAAAATAACCCAACAGACTACTCAGATCATTAGCATCAAATCAGTTAGAGATAACAAAAGTTCACTCAAAACAAGGTGCGTCAGAGTTTAGAAACTATGCCACCTTCAGATGCTCTCCAATATTGGCTACTTTTACATCCAGATTAAAAACACATTTTTTTCGTCGTGCATTTGTCTTCTTTTTCCTTCAGTTGTATGATAATTATGCACATTTTATTTCCTTTTTATTGTTATTTTCAATTCTTAAGTATGTGTGATTTAAAATAATTAACTTTTTTTAAAGATCTCTTAGAAATTACAAAAAAAGAAGGATACACAATGCACCCTTCTTTTTTGTCATTTCTATGTAAATCACCATTACCTGTTTGAAATGTGCTATATAAATAAACTTGCATTGCCTATATTTATTTAAATCATTAAATGGACGCCAACTGACAACAAACCTACCCCAATTCTAAATTTACCATAATCTCGTAATTTTATTGGAAATAAATGCCTTTACGATCTGATGTGTGATGGGAAAAAGAGGCAAAGGGGAGGTTCGAATTCACTTACACGTAAACAAAATCACTTACATAATGCAGTTATGCATAAGTCACAAACTAAAACTGAGATAAATGAATGCGGCCTCGCCTGCCCGCTTAGCAACCTCTAAAAGAAGGCATGTATATATGGCATAGGCTATACCCGCAGCCAGTCTGCCTCAACAGACTGAGAAACAAACTTTCATTTCGATGTGATTTATTTTACTCGACAAAGCACGTATTTTTTCTATAAAGAAACTCAGTTCGATGTGGATGGAGCGTATTATAACCTGAATATTCAGTGCTTTTGTGTTGGATATACCGTATACGTTCTGCACAGTTAGCCGACTGTATGTGAACTTTTTTTTTTTTTTACTTCATGTCGAGTTTCGTTGTAATTGAGAATCCGTAAATGTACATTAAACAGCCTAATCAATTGGCTTTTATTTTCGTTAAACATTCTCCATCATTTTTAGATTTTTTTATCGTCAAAATGAATGAATGAATGCATGCAGAATGTACAGTCTATATGTAAATAGAAAAACAAACGCGTTCGTATGGGAAATCGTTTTTAAAGCCACTGTACAGACTTAGCCCGCAGCTGCATGCATTAAGGCCTTATCGGTTGGCTTTTCTTGTCATTTAATCAGTTGTCAGCAACAGGGTAGTGTTCCGACATTTAAAAACATGACCCAATGAACCAATTCAAAAGGAACGAAGATGGTCGGACCGCGGAGTCGAACTCCTGTCGCTAAAAGCGATACTTTGCTGCTGCCGCGCACGCACTCCACTGCGCTACCGAAGCTGACACCTTCGTGAGAGAAGTCAATGCATTTTACAAACATGAACCCTAACACTCTAGAAAATATGCCGTTTGTGCACATATGATAAACGAAGAGGAGGAAAAACGTGCCCAATGGGATAAAATCACATAATGAAAGTCTAAACATTATTCGTAATAAAGTTAAAAACAGGAAACGTTACTCAGATCGACATTCTACTACACAGGTCTTTCGGTTCATTGGAGGGGCTGGACTATGTAGAAAAGGCGGGGCTGATTTGAATATTATAGAAAACGCCGCTTTTTACGGCGTCATTGTTACACGGAAACGCCGTCGTTTACGGCGTACTATGGACCAACTTTATGGAGATGCAGATTTCATTTTCCAACAGGACTTGGCACCTGCACACAGTGCCAAAGCTACCAGTACCTGGTTTAAGGACCATGGGATCCCTGTTCTTAATTGGCCAGCAAACTCGCCTGACCTTAACCCCACAGAAAATCTATGGGGTATTGTGAAGAGGAAGATGCGATATGCCAGACCCAACAATGCAGAAGAGCTGAAGGCCACTATCAGAGCAACCTGGGCTCTCATACACCTGAGCAGTGCCACAGACTGATCCACTCCATGCCACGCCGCATTGCTGCAGTCATTCAGGCAAAAGGAGCCCCAACTAAGTATTGAGTGCTGTACATGCTCATACTTTTCATCTTCATACTTTTCAGTTGGCCAAGATTTCTAAAAATCCTCTCTTTGTATTGGTCTTAAATAATATTCTAATTTTCTGAGATACTGAATTTGGGATTTTCATTAGTTGTCAGTTATAATCATCAAATTAAAAGAAATAAACATTTGAAATATATCAGTCTGTGTGTAATGAATGAATATAATATACAAGTTTCACTTTTTGAATGGAATTAGTGAAATAAATCAACTTTTTGATGATATTCTAATTATATGACCAGCACCTGTATATCTTTTTAAGGAACCCATATAGTAGATGGGTATAATATACACAGCAAAACACATGGCAATGTTTACATATGACTTCACAGTTTACTGTAATAAATATAAAAAAGGTGTGCATTATAGCTGACACCCACATGAACACTGTAGAGCTGGTTTTGTGGTCCAAGTTATCCCCTTTAAATGCTACGGAAGTTAGAAACGTGTATTAATGTGTATGTAACTTTGGAGACGGTCCCTAAATTGACGACTATCAAACGTCCAACCTCAAGCAACTAATTTAAGTGTGTCCATACTTAATACTTAATTTGTAAATACTGTTATGTTGGATTAGGTTAAATTGTGTTAAACGTGTAGTTCTCTATGCACAAATGCATAGTAGTGAATTA
Source organism: Triplophysa rosa (assembly GCF_024868665.1). Lineage (NCBI taxonomy): Eukaryota > Metazoa > Chordata > Actinopteri > Cypriniformes > Nemacheilidae > Triplophysa > Triplophysa rosa. Next base: position 27,095,049 of record NC_079898.1, on the reverse strand, counting down.
GCCAATCACATGCTGTTACGTCACTGTACGGGGACAGGTTCAGTTTTGTTGTTAGAGTGTGCTCGCAGGTTCCGGTGCGGGTGGTTGAGAAGAATCCCATCAGAGCCGGTTTTGTGCCGAAAACACACTCCCCGCCAGATTATGCACCCCCTTCAATAACACGATGTCCGATTGGCTAATTCTAACCCCTCCCCACACCCAATCCTAATCCCTCCCCTAACACCTAATCCTCACCCTAACCATTGTGGGGAGGGGGGTGCATAATCTGACAGGGAGTGTGTTTTCGGCACGACACCGGGAAAGAGCATAACCCCGTTATTGTACACTTTATTTACTTTATATACCAGTAAAGTGACTGAAATGATCATCTGTGTTGTGTGCCTCTCTTCACGCCTCCACGGACACACAGAGAACACAAAAAGGGAGAGCATAACAATACGTTCTTGCATCATTTGGCAAAAACTATAATAATAGTTATAAGTATAAAAACGAAAATACTATGAAAACACTTTGCGTTGTTGGCGTTTACCTTTTTTCCGCTCCAGACGGATGGCGCCGTTTAAAACCATAGCAAGGGACATCAGCAGCACATCACGCGCATGCCATTCCCTGCCCCGCACTGATGTCCAAGAATGTCACAGTCATTAAATAAATTAATCCAAATAATGCCTCTAAAGTTGGATCCACAAATTATAAAAATAGCGTCTTAATTGTTTACAATAGTGTTTTTGATTCGGTAGGCTACTCAAGGGGCAGCTCGGGATGGTTCTCGCGGAGTTTTTCACTTGCGCGTTAGGGCGCCACCTGCTGGGCGCCAAAATCACCTCGTTTGGCTGCAAATGCACAAATCACTTTTACGCCATATATCACACAGATATGTGGTGCAAAATGAGAGTGTGTGCGAACTTGTGTCAGAGACTCGCAGCAGCAGATTCAAGCAGTTGTAGTTATGTTATTGTGTTTGTGCTAGAACAATGTGCAAGAATAAAACCTTTAATTCGTGAGAAAATATTTTACAAGCATTCAACTCTCATTGCATGAATTCACATACTGTTTGCGGATGTGCAAAACTCTGTGAACGCACGTCTTTTGGTGCAGGTGTGTGAATGTGTTTTGCACCATATTTACCGCAGCATTTGTAGCATTTGAGTGCACGAGTATCTCCGTTTGTGATTTGTAGAACTGGATCTGTGCGCTTGCACTGAAGGTGTCATGGCTCTGCTTCATTTAGTCATGTTTTTCTTGGTCCTGTAGCAGAGCCATGACAAAGTCTTTGGTTAGGTGTGGAGAGAAACATATTATTGTTCTTTTGACAATAATATACGTTCTCTCCAGTGTCTTGTCATTGGCCCCGCTCCTCTCGTTTCCTTGTTATCTTTCCCTGAGTGTTCGATGTTCCACACCTGGCCTTGCTCGTTATCCCTCGTTTGTCTTCCCCTATATATACCCTCATGTTTCTTTGTCTTGTGCTGTTGGATTACGTTGTATGTGCTTGTTGGAGTGTTACCTTGTATTTCATCGTGTCTCGTACCTTGAGTGTGATTCCTGTTCCTGTTCTTGAAGTTCTTGTCAGTCTAGTAAGTGTCAGTTTAGTTTATGTCTAGTGTGTTTATCCCAGTTTATTGTTAGTTAGTCTACGTCCAGTTAGTATTCTTGTGAGTTGTTATACCCCATTGTGGGTCTTTGTTTTTGTGTTTTAAAATAAATATTCTTGTTGTTACCCCTGAACGCTGCCTGCAATTGGGTTCTTCCTCACCTCCTGACAGAAGGATTCAAGCAGGTGTAACTGTTGCGTTGTTTGCGGGAGAAAAAAAAAAATCTACAAGTTTGCAACTTCAAATTTTGACTTCAAATTTACTGATACACATGTGTGGCCGACCTCTACAACTACAAATTCCACTCTCACAGGTGCTCTGTAGTTTCGCACCAAAAATACCTTCATATGCATCTCAATTGTTTCAGGAGTGACGTGAAGCGCCTCATTCATTCATATTTCATATGAGCTCTTACATAAATATTCAGGTGAAACGCACAGTTTGTGGTAAAGAGTTGAAATAAATGTTGGCTATAATAATTAATGTTTACTTTTAGCACATACATTTTAATTCAGTCCTGATATTGACAACATAAATGAAGAGTTTGGTTCCAAAATGAGAAAATCCTAATGTTTTTCATTGTGTATTCCAATTAATATCAATCGAACTGCAGTTGGTTTGTTTTTATTTAAGCCATAACTCAAAAATACAACTAACTAACACAGTTTAAAAAACTTTGTTATCATGTTTTTATTGAGTTATCTCATTTTGGAACCAAACAAACTCTTTAAATATTGATTATGGAATGACCTGACACTGTTTGTGAATGGTGTCACATCAAGGCCTATGCCTACATCTTTAGCTTGCAGGTGAATGTTATCAGTCAGTAGAAGTAATGCCTTCACACCATACACTCGCATAATAAGTTCCATCTTACATGTGTATATTGTGTACATGTCATCTCTTGTCAAATATTGACCATTTGCTCTTGTTTCAGATCTCCAGTGCTGACTGGAATATTACTCGACATCATCATCTCTGAATCCATAGAAAAGATCCCAATGACAGAGGAGACAACATCCAGTAAATAAATAGAATCTTCACACAGAACTATTGTGGACTTCAAAAGTTCCACGGAGCAGAAGTTACTGAAAAAACTGAGTGATAGTCAATATTCACTTTCACTGTATGAAACGGTTTGTATTAGAAGTGCAAACACGTCATGTTCTGGAAATAGGACGAATATTCAAATGAGATGATTTTACTAGAGTACATGCAAACAAACAGACGCGCTTGTCTTTCACTGGAAACACTACACACGACACGACACGTGTGTGAACGCATGAGACACACGGACATCAAATACATTTATATATCAAACGATGAAAGTGGAGCCGGTGGCCATCTGATCACATGAGATCATCCGTCTGAAAACATCTGCACAAATGTATTATAAATCATGTGTCATAATAAATGATTGAGTGAGACAGAGACGCCATCAAAACCTCACAACCCGTTTACTCACTTCATGTTCTGACACGTCCATCTTCAAATCTTTTGAATGAAGATGGTCTCACAAGATGGTGAAGATGGAATAACAGGGGAATGACATTCTTCACGTTTCAGTCACTGCAGATTTTCCGGGTTGCTATCCTCTCGTGCCCTCAGGCTGCAGTATTTCTTCTTTTTCCACAAACACACCCGTCCTGTTTGGGAACTGAGCACTGGCATTCATGAATTCATTATCATTGGTGATGATGCAGCACATTCAAATGAGATGCTTTTATATCTCAGATCAATGGAAACACAGGGCAGAGAACATTTGACTGTGATGTCATGACTCATGAGAGACAGACAGAAGAGCGGATCTGTCATCAGACTGTTAAGGTGCACCATTTAACTTCATTTAAAGGTTAAAAACCAAATGTTTATTTCTATCAAATCCACTTGAAATGAGAGTACAATAGATTTAAAGGAATAATGTACCCACATTCTCTTCGTCAGCTAAAACACAAAGAAATCATTTCATAGTAAGATGCCGTAAGGTTATCTTCTGAATTTAGTAGCCTAAATGTCAAAACTGCAAAGTATCAGTCAGGTTCAGTTGAATTATTAATAAAGCACATTTCAAATCAGCCAACGTGCTGTACATACAATTGAAAAAGGAGAGCATCATCATCTGAATGACTCCAGCGAGTCAATAAATGTCAAATGAGAGAAAATAATAATCAAGATTTTGAGTTAAGCAGAATGTAAATCCGTTTCAATCTAGTGCTCTGATCTGTTCTGTGGATTTCCATGAATATACAGTATCAATCGAGAAAGAAACTCAAAATGAGTTTGAGTCAGAAGAGTCATTTGGATTACTGTCGTGATGTTTGTTTTGGACTCATAAACTCAAGAGCTGTGTATGGGGTTCAAAGTGTAGACGCCTTAAAAAGAACAAAGTAAATAAAATCAAAAATGACATTATTTTAAAAGATCTATAGGTTTTAGGATAATAATGTTATCCTGAATCAACCTCACAAATCAATATTATATTTGTAATGATGTGATTGAGACTGAATGATGAGTTAGTAAAGACCCACTACAATGCTGTTTGTGCATACATTTATTTCATACGTTAGTTAGACACAGCTGTGTTCTGAGGTTTACTGTAGGCAGTGCAGGTAGAAAAATAAGGTTAGCTACCAATCAGAAATGTTTCATAGGCTAAACAGAAACACAACGTGTGTGTGTGTAACAGTGGTCAAACAGGTCAGCGTTTTATGATGACATCATCAGGCTGTTAGTGCAGCGAATGGCAAACATCTGAAATCTGTTGATTTTCTCTCTAATTTTGTCTGCGAGCAGATTCAGACGTGATTTCTCCAGCATGTCGGGCAGTTTGAGCAGTTCCTCATATGATGCTCGACTGATCCACTGTTGAATCTTCTCACCCACCGCTCTTCTGTCCGTCTGACTGCGCAGTCTCCGACTGATGAAGCGCTGCAGCCGCTGGGTGGACACCCGCTGCTGAACGAACAGACCCGAGACAATCGGTCTGAATAAATCCAGCCAGCCTGAGAGAGAGAGAGAGAGTCAGAGAGAGAGAGAGTGAGAGAGTCAGAGAGAGAGAGTGAGAGAGTCAGAGAGAGAGAGTGAGAGAGTCAGAGAGAGAGAGAGAGAGAGAGAGAGAGAGTGAGAGAGAGAGAGAGAGAGAGAGAGAGAGAGAGAATCAAGTTCACTTTTCTAAGCACATCTTGAAGTGATTTTCAATCAACTCTCAGGTTGGTTTTCAGTGGATTTATGAAGTCACAGGTGGAGTTCATCACATTTACCATGAACATGTTCCACTAACACTTGACAAACACAGTGTCAGAAACACATTCTGTCTTCACTTTCAACATCACAGGCTGAATCCACATGTTGTGTGTAAAACGTTTTATCCAAGAGTGTTGGTGTTGTTGATAAATGTTGTTATTCTTATAATGTGACTTGAGTGTGTGAGATATGATGCTCCAGACATCCCTACAAACAATCAGCAGTACAGACAGACAGACACATGGATGTTTAAAGTCCCCGTGAAATAAAAAATGACAATGCCTATTTTTTCATGAAATATTGCAGCGTTTATTGTTTATAGTTGATCAATGTGGGTCGTTCTCTTTTTAAAATCCGTGTGCACTTCTGTCCTGTAATGACTATCCATTTCAAATGACGTATGCTAGACGGCTTGGGCGGAGCATCCGTTAACTCCTCCCCTTCAACGCTCACATTTCAAAATGCAACGGCTGTTTTTATACATCCGATCAAATCGCAGAGAAAGACTAAAGCCACGCCCACTATTTTTCTCATTCGAAATTCCATCTCACTCAGAAACGCGTCAGAATACTGAAGTAAAAACAATCGCAACTCCCGGTTCACAGGGGCTTTAACATAAATGTGTTTTGATATCCTGTTCTCTTATGTCTTATGACATTCAGATGTTTTAGATGTGATTTTTTGGGGGTGCCGACATGTGCTAATATTTAACTCCTCTGTTTGCTTCACTTCACTTTCTAATGAAACTGGTGAAACGTTCGGCTCAGCTTCAGTGTTGAGATTATGAGTCAAATCCGAGAGGGAATTGAGTCAGAATTGAACGAGGTCTGACTGCAAAACAGATGATTTATAAGACGGCTGAATGACTCAGAGTATCTGCTGCATACTAACACTCTCACGCTGAACATCAGAGCTCAGAACTCACACTTCTGTCACACTTCATCAATATTTATACTCAGACGGCCGTGTGTGTGTGTGCTGAAGTACTAAACTGACACATGCTTCAATTCACACAGACACACTCTGCCTGTGTGTGTGAGTGTGTGTGTGTGTGTGTGTGTGTCAATTGTGCCCAATAAATATTTTTTATCATTCCATTTGAAAAGGTTTGAAGAATTCTCATTCACGTCTCACCTGGTAACGAGGCAGCAGTCGTGAATGATGCTTTCCTCCACGTGCACGCCCCTCTCCTCCAGCGTGTGAACGGGATGATGATCGTGGACCCATGTGAGTTCGACAGAGGGGTGAAGGTACGAGGCCGTGCACTGCAGGGGCAGACGGTCACCACGGAACACAAGCTGTCTCTGAGTCGGGATGAGCTGCAGGACGGGGAGCTCCAGAGGTCCGGCTGCAACACACACACACGACAATTGACATGTACTGTGTGCATTTACACATCAGACAGATGATTTTATCCAAAGTGACTTTCATCAGTATTTATGTTCCCTGAGATTCAAACCCACAACCTTTGTGAACCGATCTGTGCCGGCGGGTCGGTCCCAGACACTGGATCATTGGAGCTCTTGTATGATCTCATCATTAGAGCGGCTGTTCCCACAGTTACAACTGACTCTTATAATGACCGCTGCCTCTCATTAAACTCATGACTCAGCGTCTGAAAGACTCAACTGGATTAAAATAGTCAGACGATTAGATGAACGTCTATTGCGGGGTGCCTAATTTCTTCAGTAAATCAGATATCACAAATATGAGTGTGTGCCAGAGAGATGGATGGTGTTTATTAAATGAAATGTCTTCAAAGGTCAAAAAGGTTTTCTGTTTTCAGACATCACTGAGCTCACTGCAGTGTCACATGATTCTGTGTAAATGCTTTAATAATATTTTACAGAGAGAAAGAGAGAGAGACAGAGAGAGAGAGAGAGAGAGACAGAGAGAGAGAGAGAGAGAGATAGAGAGAGAGAGAGAGAGAGAGAGAGAGAGAGAGAGAGAGAGAGAGAGAGAGAGAGAGAGAGAGAGAGAGAGAGAGAGAGAGAGAGAGAGAGAGAGAGAGAGAGAGAGAGAGAGAGAGAGAGAGAGAGAGAGAGAGAGAGAGAGAGAGAGAGAGAGAGAGAGAGAGAGAGAGAGAGAGAGAGAGAGAGAGAGAGAGAGAGAGAGAGAGAGAGAGAGAGGGAGAGAGAGAGAGAGAGAGAGAGAGAGAGAGAGAGAGAGAGAGAGAGAGAGAGAGAGAGAGAGAGAGAGAGAGAGAGAGAGAGAGAGAGAGAGAGAGAGAGAGAGAGAGAGAGAGAGAGAGAGAGAGAGAGAAGACCCATTAGAGTAGAACATGTGCATATGAGAATGATTTGAAAATATTCTTCTATACTAGATAAGGTTCATTACAAACATTTACACTAACAAAAGAAATAGATTAAACACATTTTACATAATCTCTGGTCTTCATATTAGTGGATTGAAAACAAATAATTACCATCAACAACAGAGCACAAGCCCTTTTTCACACCATTTCATTTTAAAAGTCATGAGATCATCCATTGATTTATAAAAATGAAAATCAATAATATTCTTGCCTTAACTGTAGCTACAAACATGGCATTTATGTTTTGATCTAAACCCAGTTCAATTTTATTTTTTCTAGACATATAAATCGCTAACTTTGCTTGACCTAAAATAAAATTTAAACATTGACAAATAAACTTTTTTCTTCTAAGCATATTTAAAACCAATTATAA
>NC_079898.1:27060471-27077971 GCF_024868665.1 Triplophysa rosa | reverse complement strand
CATAGAGAGAGACACACACACACACGAACGAACGAACACAGAGACACAAACACACAAACAGACACACACACACAGAGACACACACACACAGACACACACACACACATAGAGAGAGACACACACACACACACACACAGAGAGAGAGCGACACACACACACACACACACACACGCACAGAGACACACACACATAGAGAGAGACACACACACACAGAGAGAGACACACACACACACACACACACACACGAACGAACGAACGAACACAGAGACACAAACACACAAACAGAGACACACACACAGAGACACACACACACACACAATTGAGATGAATAAGCTGACATCAGTGAAGGTTTTGCATCAGAGTGAATCAGTGAAGTTGTGAATAAATGTTTAATATCAGCTCTCATAAACACAGAGACATCAGAAGAATCTGTGTGATTATTGCTCAATATTTCATATCAGCGTTCGTGACCACTGCACCAGAGAGAGCATTAAACAACAACAGAAAACACCAGAAACACACATCTTTCCTGGAAAGAGACGACAATTGAACACAAAATGATTGTTTAAATGAAGCCTAACTCAGATCTCCTGAGCAATCCTAGAGAAACCTCTGAGCAACAGGATTTCCCGCTGGGATGGAAACACGGTGCAGTGAGAAGGTTCTGGAGGTCTGAAGTGTTCTGAAAGCTGAATGGGAATGTAAGTGTCTCTAATGACCTCTAGATACAAACACACCTCACAATCAATAACACACATGTACGGATCATTCATCTTCTGTCTGCATGTGCTGTGTGTGCATATGTGCTACATGTCACGTGTTCTGCAGTTGTGTGTGTGTGTGATATCACACATGTGTTTCAGCTGTGGTTGAGTGATTCAGTCTTCAGTTGTGTAATGAAGGGTTCAGAGCTCTTAAATTAGCCCAGCGGAGCGACTGGAACCACACACTCAAATTAAACCCAACAACAGCTCTTAACTGGCACACACAACCACAATCAGACGCACAAATCCTCCAATCACAAGAACATTAAACCAACCACACAGATCCTGTTTCTGCTGGAACATCCGTGTGTGTTTGTGTGCGCACATTTGTGTGTGTGCGTCTTTGTGTGTGTAGATACGTGCGTGCATTTGTGTGTGTGTGTTTGCGTGTGTGTGTTTGTGCGTGTTTGTGTGCACGCGTGCGTTTGTGTGTGTGCGTGTGTTTGCGTGCGTGTGTGTGTGTGTGTCTGTGTTTGTGCTTGTGTGTTTGTGTGCACGCGTGCGTTTGTGTGTGTTTGCGTGCGTGTGTCTGTGTTTGCGTGTTTGTGTGCATGCATGCGTTTGTGTGTGTGGACTTGGTTTTTATATGTTAGTGGGGACCTAAACCTGATTGATCTTAAAAGAGTGTTAGAAATGGAAACAAATACTCAGTATCATGAAAACAAAAAGTAAAATATTCAACCTTTAAATTGTTTACAGTTGTTTTAGAAACACATCCCAGTAAAGAGGCCGGTTGTGTTTCAATCCTACTTACAGTCTCTTAAGAGCTGTCAGGCCGTGAAACGCAGCGGAGGCGATTCTGCTAATGAGATTACTGCCGAGATCTCTAAAGAGACACAGAGAGAAGAAAATGAGACATCAGTGAGACCGATTCAGAGTTTTTGTTTGACAACAATTACATTATTGCATGTATTTAATACAAGGGATTTATTTTGTATAATATAATTCTTTATACATCAGTGCTCTCTGGTTCTCGAATCTGATTGGTTGATATTCCGCCAGGATCATCACGGGAACTGACCGTTGAACCGCTTCACTGACTGTTTGTGTCACTCCGCCACTAAACTAACTGGGACTATGCTGTCCTCGCAACTGCGTTACTCTGAAGAAGTTAAGATTGCTAGCAAACAAACACACGAAGCAGTTTATCCTTTCCAGAATGTTTACTTCTGTGATGCTCTCTCTCTCTTTTTTTTGTAAAACTGGCATACAATACACAAGATATGAAATTACTCACTGCACATTCATTCGTTTGGTATAGCCGACATATAACGCTGTGTACATATGTGATGCGATGGGACTTTCTTTCATTATCACCATATCGATCACAGTTTAACTTCCAAGAATCAATATTGTGTTAACACATAATATGAACGCTTACAGATAGTAAATAAACTTACAGGCATATCTTTCTCCAAGCAAAGATTGTTCGCGTTGTGAACCGAAACTAGGTGAATGAGATCTAAATCTCAACACTGCGCAAACTTCAATACTTAAAATGGCCACTAGGTGGCGCACATACACCATGATAATTGGAACACACTTGAGTGAAACTAAACGTTGTCAGTGTTGGCGGTGTCTCTTATCCATTTATTCACAGCGCTCTGCACTCATTGTTTAAAAAGATTACAGAGAGGGTCTCGATCAAGATCATAGAAATGGGATTAACACATTCTCAGTGAGTTGCCTTTTAAAAGTCTCTCAGCACAGCGCAAATTTAAAAGAAGTGATTGTTTGGATTTAGTAGCGGAGGTTTAACTGTTATGCTGGGCTTGGATTCGTGGCGGAAGAAAGTAGTTCCCCATTTCCTATAAAACCGGAGGGGTTTAAAGACACTCCGACGTTGTTTCTGGTTTATCTACAAACTTGTGCCGTCGAACTGATGTATACATGCAATATCGCTCTCGTAGTCGTGTTCTTATATCCTCATGGCTGTGATTAGGCCGGAGGCAATAATCCGGCCTAATCACAGCCATGAGGATATGTGAAGTGAAGTGACCTATTTGTCAAGTGTGGTGACCCATACCCGAAATGTGACCTCTGCATGTAACCCATCCAGAGAGTAGTGACCACACGCACAGCAAGTGGTGACCACACGTACACCCGGAGCAGTGGGCAGCTATCACTGCAGCGCCCGGGGAGCAGGTGGGGCTGGTTGTTACCAGCCGGCCCTGAGGATCAAACCGGTAACCTTCTGGTCACGAGTCCGAGTCTCTAACCTTCAGGCCACGATTGCCCCGTGCAATCGAACACTACATACACGACTACTCGAGCGATATTGCATTATCATCATCATCTTCCTGCTTCTGATGATTTCACACGGCCCAGGGCATACTTCAGGTGTTTATTCTATAACTTCATGTGAAGTTCACACAGAAATATGCTGGTCGTACACAGAAATCTCTGAAGCCTCTCAGTCGCACTGCAAGACCAAACACACTAAAAATACACAACATTATATCACAAGTGACTCCTCTGAAGCCAAACCAAACTTCCTGAAATTGTTTGTCAGAGTTTCCTGCGTCTGATGGGAGTGACAGAAGAGCTGCCGGTCCTCAATACACAACAAACTCTACAAGACTCCTTAACATCTTTTTAGATTTAATTCTTGTGTTTATCTGCTGTGAAGATATTAATAAAATGCTCGAGAAACATTTTGGAGAAAAAAAGATCACAAATTTCACATATTTCCCAGTCAAAACCCTGAAGGCACTTAAAGTATTTATTCTACTATTAGTTTTCAGAATAACAGTAAATTCTATATGATCAGAACTATAGGAGCAGATCCTCTGGGTGCTGGAGACATGCTGATATACGATATGTTTTCGGACACAGTAACTCCAAAATAGAATGTTTTTGTAGTTTAGCATCATGAACGCTTCCCACTCATCTAAAATCTCTAATAAAACTTTTCATACTGTAAGGATTGAGAGTACAATCTTAAGCTTTTTCAGACTTGTGTCCTAACATGTCCTAATGTCTAGATTTATGTCAGAGTCGCACAGAAAAAGTGTTGATGTGTGTCTTCTGTGGTGGGAGGAAGAGTATTAATGGAGTGCACATGAACAAAATCAACAGTCTGTGAATCAGTGTGACGGAGAGCAGAGCTGATGTTCACTCGTTAGTAAGCATCCAGCCGTGTGTAAACCACACTTCAGAGGCCGATGAACTCAATAAAACAGCAGCTCATGTTGAGAATGTTCACCATGTTTAAACAAACCAGAAAACACGCGCCGAGTTCATCTGATCGACAGCTTCCAACTTCACCACAAATAAAACCTAAACAAAACATGATTACTATAGTAAAAACACTGTAACCACAAACTCACCACGGTTATAGAAATGGTAGGCAACCGACCCCCAAAAAAGGTGCTGTGGTTTCTCCACTTTTACTGGAATAAAACCCAAGGGTAATTTCATCAGGGACATTATGTCCTGTATTCCAAACCACAGACAAAGAATAAACACAAATGATGCTGTTTCAACAGAAATCTGACTGACGGCAACACGTCCTGCTGAATTTCTCATCAATAAACACAAACACAACTCTGCGTATCAGACAGGAAAACACAGGAGTGTGAAAGGTCGGCTTTGTATCTGCTATGACATCATCACTGTCTACTTCCTCTTCCTGTTTGCCTCCAGTGACAGTAGCTACTTCCCAATCCGCATACTGTCCGTCCCAAATAGAATTCAAAAATAGAATTGGTACGTCCCAAATCATAGTATACTGAAATGAGTACTCTCAAAGTAATTCAAAGTGTGATTCCATGGACACTTAACGGCTGATATTACCCACAACTCAAAGTTTAGTGACGCAACACTGCATTAATAAAATGTAATAAAAGATGCTTCGCTTAATGAATAAATGTAAGTATACAGAAAACATTACAGACGGAATAACGATTGAATAAATACTTAAATGCAGATGTATTTTGATGTTCGTGACAGTAGGCAACAACGGCCACTCCCATTTCGCGTTAGTACAGGTACATCTCAAAAAATGAGAATATGGTGAAAAAGGTCAATATTTTTTGTCACTCATTTCAGAAAGTGAAACCCATATATTCTATAGATTCATTACACAGAGTGAAATATTTCAAGCCTTTATTTCTTGACATTTTGATGATTATGGCTTACAGATAAAGAAAACCCAAAATTCAGTGTCTCAGAAAATTAGAATATTACATAAGATCAATAAGAAAAGATATTTTAAGCAGAAATGTCAGGCTTCTGAAAAGTATGTTCATTTCTATGCACTCAATACTTGGTTGGGCCTTTTGCATGAATTACTGCATGAATGCGGCGTGGCGTCAATCAGCCTGTGGCACTGCTCGGGTGTAGTGGAAGCCCAGGTGGCTGTGATAGCGGCCTTCAGCTCTTCTGCATCGTTGGGTCTGGTGTCTCTCATCATAGAGTCTCTGTGGGGTTCAGGTCAGGCGGGTTTGCTGGCCAATCAAGCACAATACCACCATGGGCATTTAAGCAGCTCTTGGTACCTTTGGCAGTGCGGGCAGGTGCCAAGTCCTGCTTGAAAATGAAATCAGCATCTCCATAAAGCTGGTCAGCAGAAGGAAGCATGAAGTGCTGTAAAATGTCCTGGTAGATGGCTGCGTTGACCGTGGACTTCAGAAATCAGTTTTCATTATCTGTAAGCCATAATCATCAAAATGTCAAGAAATAAAGGCTTGAAATATTTCACTCTATGTGTAATGAATCTATAGAATATACACTCACCTAAAGGATTATTAGGAACACCATACTAATACGGTGTTTGACCCCCTTTCGCCTTCAGAACTGCCTTAATTCTACGTGGCATTGATTCAACAAGGTGCTGAAAGCATTCTTTAGAAATGTTGGCCCATATTGATAGGATAGCATCTTGCAGTTGATGGAGATTTGTGGGATGCACATCCAGGGCACGAAGCTCCCGTTCCACCACATCCCAAAGATGTTCTATCGGGTTGAGATCTGGTGACTGTGGGGGCCATTCTAGTACAGTGAACTCATTGTCATGTTCAAGAAACCAATTTGAAACGATTCGAGCTTTGTGACATGGTGCATTATCCTGCTGGAAGTAGCCATTAGAGGATGGGTACATGGTGGTCATAAAGGGATGGACATGGTCAGAAACAATGCTCAGGTAGGCCGTGGCATTTAAACGATGCCCAATTGGCACTAAGGGGCCTAAAGTGTGCCAAGAAAACATCCCCCACACCATTACACCACCACCACCAGCCTGCACAGTGGTAACAAGGCATGATGGATCCATGTTCTCATTCTGTTTACGCCAAATTCTGACTCTACCATTTGAATGTCTCAACAGAAATCGAGACTCATCAGACCAGGCAACATTTTTCCAGTCTTCAACTGTCCAATTTTGGTGAGCTCGTGCAAATTGTAGCCTCTTTTTCCTATTTGTAGTGGAGATGAGTGGTACCCGGTGGGGTCTTCTGCTGTTGTAGCCCATCTGCCTCAAGGTTGTGCATGTTGTGGCTTCACAAATGCTTTGCTGCATACCTCGGTTGTAACGAGTGGTTATTTCAGTCAAAGTTGCTCTTCTATCAGCTTGAATCAGTCGGCCCATTCTCCTCTGACCTCTAGCATCAACAAGGCATTTTCGCCCACAGGACTGCCGCATACTGGATGTTTTTCCCTTTTCACACCATTCTTTGTAAACCCTAGAAATGGTTGTGCGTGAAAATCCCAGTAACTGAGCAGATTGTGAAATACTCAGACCGGCCCGTCTGGCACCAACAACCATGCCACGCTCAAAATTGCGTAAATCACCTTTCTTTCCCATTCTGACATTCAGTTTGGAGTTCAGGAGATTGTCTTGACCAGGACCACAACCCTAAATGCATTGAAGCAACTGCCATGTGATTGGTTGATTAGATAATTGCATTAATGAGAAATTGAACAGGTGTTCCTAATAATCCTTTAGGTGAGTGTATGGGTTTCACTTTCTGAAATGAGTGACAAAAAATATTGACTTTTTCACCATATTCTCATTTTTTGAGATGTGCCTGTATGTCCCAGTGCGTGCAGTTTTACTACTCACTGAATATACTTTTACATGACAAAAACACTACATACTTTAAGGGCATAGTATAAGTAGGCGAATGGGGACGCGGCGAGTCTGATGACAGATCCCCGTCTCACAGGACAGAGAGATGAAAACCATTAAGAGTTCATCTTGATTGTCAACATGCTTGAGGCAGCACATGTGATGATGATAAATATATTTGATTTATATTGATTAGTACTGAGGCAGTACCGTGGTAAAACCCTGATGGTACTATAAGCCGATGAGAGTGTTTGACATTCACACAGAAACAAAACATCGGGTCATGCCCTTCACATGATTTCATCTGACGGTGAAGCAGACAGAGACTTCTGAACATCTGCTGAGAAGATAAGAGTTTGATTTAAAGAGTGACGACACAGAACCCATCACAGGTCACAGAAGAGACGTTCTAAACACATCTCACACTTCTGTCATCATCTGTCCAAACCGCTCACACTTCACAAGACAAGGAATATGATGTTCAAGTCTGAAAGTCCTACGGGTTTGTGTCAACATGAGGGTGAGAGATTGACTGAAGCGAACACGTCTCACTGCATGATGATGTCACACACATGAAGAAGTTTCCATTTGCTCTCCGTGTAATCTCACTGATGCCCAGAAGAAATAACTGAGATATTAAGGAGATCTTGATTGATTACAGTGAAACACAAACCTCATGGGTCTAAACTAGAGGCATTACAATGCCTGAAACTAGAAGCAGATATGATTTGGAATAACTTTTTTTCTCATTAATGTTGATTCTCTGTGTTATATTAATAAATGCCAAACACTGCGAGTCGATGATGATGATGATGATGATGATACTCACAGTTTCTCCAGAGCTCTCAGGCCGCTGAATGAGTGATTTCTCACCGCTGAGATCTTATTGTTGCTCAGGATTCTGAGGAGAGAAAACAAACACAAACCCATAAATACAGATCAGCTCTGGACATTTTTAGGATTTACACAAACACACACAAACAGAAAAGAGGAAGATTTATATGACGTGAAGCGTGCCGTAAATCTCCTGATGGTTTGCAGCAACAACACTTTCTCCGGGAACAGAGCCCTTAAAAAAATCACACCTGGTTATGACCGCAGACGTCTCGTCTTCTTTGATCTTTTGAAATAATAGAGACGATTTCACTATAGCTTTTTTGGGGAAAATAACAATGGAAATGGAAATGATTGCACTTATTCTCTCTATACACACGTACTGCAAGTGTGACAGTAACTGGGAGATTGTTGTTTGTGTAGTTTTGTGTGTCGTTGTGTAAAGCGTGAGGTCTTATACAGACATCTGTCTAACGTCCAGGAAACAGCAAGAAAAACATAATTGTACAAAATGTAAACAGTGCATGCCGAAAATCTAATGTCCTTCCAACTCTCTATTTACAATATCAATAATGTTCTGAGAGAGAGAGAGCAAATGGTTTATGTCTTTGCAGTTTTTGTGTGTGATTGCTCCTGGACACACACACACACACAGAGAGAGTCTCAGATTTTCCCATATACAGTATACGAGTATTTGTGTTGAAGTTTGACGTAGAAAAGATGGTCCTACTAAAGCTGCATGATTGTTTGTGTGCATTTATGCGTGTGTGTGCTGTGCGTGTGTGTGTGTGTGTGTGCGTGTGTGTGTGTGTGTGTGTGTGAACACTGCTCACTTCTGTTTGAACATAGACTACATCAGAAGCAGATAGTGGAGTAGCTCCTGTAGCAGCACATGATGTGGATCAGATCTTTCAGTGCTGTGTTCAGGTCATGTGTTGACAGCTGAATGTGAGATTCTGTGTTTTAACATCACGCACGCACGCACGCACGCACACACACACTCCACCCAACAGCTGCTGGATGTCCGTCCCTGAGCTCCGCCGCACCTCAACTCTATTATTATATGAGCGACAGAATAAAATAAACTGGTTTCAGCGTTCCGCAGGCACCAATCACAGGAAGCAAGCGGGCTAAAGATCACAATCTGAACCATTACAAACATCCCAAAAGATTTCTACCCTGCACTGCTGAAACCCTCCGGCCCGTGTGTTTTTCTAGAATATCAGGTTACCGGGAACATCTAACCAAAATAACATATTTCACATCCACGAACGTTGACCTTGGACACGCGGGACATGATGGAGTTTGTGTTTCAGGAGCTCGGAAACATGCAGACACACACATGCAGTTAAACAACTGAAGACACACACACCGTTATTTTTACACATGTAGGTGCTTAGCAATTATTTGTGGGTGTGTTGGCACATTTCTTGAAACAGGTGATAATAATGTCAGAGATGAAGTCAGGTCAGTGTGTCTCCATCAGCACATCCTCAGCTCTTTAAGCCTTCAGCGGTCGCTCTGCTGTGGGGTCACACAGAGTTAAAGGTGCCCTTCTTTGGCTGTTTTTGAAGATCTGATGATGTTTTCTGGGTGTTTGACAGTGAAGTTCATGCTTCTAGTTTAAAAAAATGCCTTATTTCAAGTCTATTGTTCACCGCTGTCCCTCTTCTCACAAAACCACTGGATTTCTTCCGGTCTATATAAAGTCGCTCCTTCCAAAACGCTCTGATTGGTAAAGCTGACCAGGTCTGTCGTGATTGGTTCCCCGCTCAGAGTGTGTGTGAAGATGTCCCACCCACACCATATCGGCGAGCTTCCGCTTCTCAGGCTGTGATTGGTCGGTCCCCTCTCAGTGCACGTGTGTTCATAAACTGGCCTTTAGCAATAAACAGTAACAATGGCGTCAACTTCAGTGAATTCTGTTAAAGACAATATCTCGCTTGGCATTGAACTTTGACCTTGATCATTTAGCAGATATTATTTATGCTCCAACAGCAACATTACACACTAACTAAAGGTTTTAAATTGCCGTCACGGGGAACGGCACCTTTAATAAAACTCGCAAGAGCTTCTGTGTGTGAGTGCGTGTGTGTGTGCATTTGTGCGTGTGTGCGATTGCATGTGTGTGTGTGCGTCTCTGTGTGTGTGCGCACATGGAATTAAAGTTAGTTCAACTGAAATATGATCAGCAAAACATCATTAACCATAAATGTCTGTCATACATCAGAACTATATGCTGCTTTCTCAAGACTGACAGGAGAAACATTTAAGTGAGCTCTTCATTTACTTGTGTTGTTATTTACCCTCGATGTTGTGATAACTTAAACACATGAACACAGAATGAGCCATACGGTTTGGTACAAGATCACTATTGTGACATCATCCAGCTGCTTTAGCTCCAGTTTTCTGTCACTAGACCTACAGTTAATCAACAGAACAGATCAATGTACAAACTGACACGGACATCTTTACATGCATGAAAAGAAACACACGTGTACAATTAATAATAACGCCCCCAAGATAGTGCATCCTGAGGTTTTGAGTGACAGTTTTGACTTGATATTTTCATTGTTAATGATGCTGTTATGAATTATTATTGAGGTGCCTGTTTCTTTGTGGTGCTGGTCAGTAAATTTCACCTTCATTTTATAAAAAGCTGCCAAACATCTCAGAAAAACAAAGTCTGAAATGACATAATGTTGACTAAATGATGTCTGAATTCTCATTCTTAAATCAACTGTTAAGACTTACAGATCTGAATATATAATCTATAATGCATGCAAACTCTGTTTAATACAGATCAACTTAAAAGCACAAATAGAGCATGATTATAAAATATTGTTCATCATCTAACAGAGAAAACATTGAGGTTTCTTGTCATTCGACTAATGAATGAATTAAAGATGAGAATGTGCTGAAGATGTTTAATGGAGTAATGATGGCAGAATAATGTTTTCAGAGTTATGACGGAATGGTGAACATCATTAGATGTGCATGTTTTCCCCTCCACCCGCTCTTTATTTATTCAGTGCTCAGAAACAAAAGTGTGCCGGAAGAAGTCACGCCGGAATTATAAATGTGACGCTTCCTAAAGTGGGAAAAGATTTCCTGACCGACCACAACTTAAACAAACAAATGCAGGACTAACTTTTTAAACACACACTAAACTAAACTACTCCATCACTTTCCTGTCAATCAACTTTGAGCCCTAACATTTTAATTTTCCATTACAAAGAAATTGCTAGTCTTTAATCCAGATCTACTTCATTTCTGTCTCTGGAGCTCTAGAGAGATATCACAATCAGGTTTAAGACTGTCTGTGAATGAATGGAGAGTATAGAACTGAAAGACAACATTACGGAAACTGAAGAACATGATCAGCACATGTGTGTCCTGTAGATCTGGACCCAGACAACATCTCTGTAGTCTGTGATACACAGCCGTCGTCTTTCTGTTGTGAAACTTCAACAACCTGAAATCTTGCCTGCGTCAGAATGATGTCACAGCACAGCTGTCCAAACAGTAAAAGCATTCTTATTCGTTTACAATAAAGCACACTGTATAATGTCATGCTCACTACAAGCCTCCGTGTACTTTGGAGATTAACATCAGATGTTCTCAAAGGGATCCACGCCATGAGAACTACATACATCTCAATACATATTTGATGCTCCTGCCACCTGTGAGAATCTAAGTCTGTCCTCAGTCTCATTATGGGGCTTTTAAATCTCAAAACATCTTTGTAACAAGGTTTTCTAAAACTAACAAAAAAGCTTCTTTACTAACGTTTAAGCATGGAAAGCAGAAAGTAAGAATGGCTTTGCTACAGTTTAACAAATGATAACAGACCAAACAACCTACACGTTTACTATAATAAAAATCACGGTAAATGTTTTTAAGGGCACAGTATGATGAAGTTACTCACAGTGACACGGTGCTGTTGGGTAAAGAGCTGGGCTGCATGGTTTCCACCAGGTCCGCATCGTCACAGACAACTTTGACGCGCAAACTCTGTCTGTTAAATCCCTTTGATCTCTCGGAGTTGCAGTGACAGCTGTCAATCATCAGATCGGGACAGTATCTGTTGCTCAGAGCGCATCTCCAGCAGCCCATGAGCGCGCACAGCACGAGCAGCGCGTTCATTGCGCACGGAGTTTCATCTATAAAACACGTTATTTCACCGCGGGTAGATGAGATTCTCGATCATGTCACATCAAGAAAGGAGCTCAGTGGATCTCTGGTGATCAATAAAGACACCTGTACATGAAGACTCCCCAGCACGCGCCATGCGTAATTGGCCATATATCACCGCTCAGCTCTGGCACTCATAGCAACCCTGCACTATACTGCAGTTTACGCGGAGTTGCTTCAGGTTTGCATCCTTAATGCTTGCCGTTTGGTCCTTATTCATCAAGAACAAGGAAAGAAAAACGTTTAATCCAATGCGCGCGCCGTCACTGCGCGTTTCTGCGCACGTGAGGTTGTGTTGAGTTTTATAAGTTTGTCCTTCAGTCAACAGGTTGAGTAGCCGAGCATGGTGAGGAACCCTGCACTCCACAAACGACCTGAAAGAAAACTATCCAAACTTCTGACGGCATTTCCTACTATGGTTGCGGCGTGGCTTATAAATATTCATGAAGAACCCCAGTGGACCGCGCTGATTCGCTGATAGTTGGCCGTTGAAAGGCGGGCGCTCCACTCGTTGACTCATGAATAATAATAATAGAACTGGAGGCGGGACTGAAACTTCCTCAGAAACTTAATCAACTTCCACATGACCGCCACAGCACTGCTTGTTTTCTCTAAATGAAGCATGACAGTGTGCATCCATTCATATCTGTCGATCTGTATATTTATACTAGTCATCATTGAAATGACCTCTAAATGATTCAGGTTTGACATCATAACTGGATTGTCTGTAAATGCAGTGAAAAATAGCAATGAAATAAAGGTGACTAACGTAGGGCGGAGAATGAAAAAAGGAGTTAATAAATAGACAATGACGAGATTCAGAGAGACCGTTTCCTGACCCGATGACCGTTCAGTATTTCCCATCACTCCCTGTATGACAGCCAAACATGAGGCAGCGCTTCTCTACTCGACCGCCGCCAATTTCTCATTATCTCTCCATTTTTCGCTCTCTCTCTTTAGTTCTCTAGGGAAACGCAAGACATAAAGAAACATTGTTGAGTTGTGCGTTTCTTTCAGGTTCTCCTCTGGAGGAGTTGTTTGGACAGATGTGCTTTCACCTCACTTTAGGATAGTGAAGATCTTCTCTCGTGAGAGAGAGACGTCATCATCTGTAGTGATAAATGTTCTCATGAAAATGGATTCAGACGGTCTCTCTGCACTAATGACGTAATGAGATACTCAGCAAATATGTTCTCAGTTCAGTTAAACACACAGACCAACGAGTTAAGCGAAGATTGTGTTCAAATCATATTATCTCAAAACAAGTCTTCATATATTAGTTGAATATCTCTTCATCTCTGTTTTGTTTATAGGATGTCAAGTGTTTTTACTAGAAAACAACAGGTTCTTTTTTCATTGTTCAGTGACACTTACAAGAGGCATTATGATGAAATAAAAAACGAAAATAGGGAGAAGACACGTAAACATCAGTGAGAAGAAAACCACACGCACATCTCCAACATACACCACACACGAGTGGTGAGTGCACTTGTTTTATGTGTGTTCACTAAGCAGAAAACTGTGATGAAGGGTCAGATGATCTCTCACTGAAGCAGAATGTTTCTCTGGAATGAATGCGCTGGACTGGCCTGGACCACGAGTGAAGAGTGACCCTCCGTCTGTTCCGTCCGTTTGCACTTGTGTTCCAGCCCGATCGGGCCTGTGTTTTGCGTTCCGTTCGGTCACGCTCCAGCCCATGTTTAGGCACGGCTCACCGGGAAACGCAGGATGGCCAGTATGTGGAAGTCTGATCCAGGATCTGTTCCTTTTGTACCAGGGTGGGTCTATAAACCACGTCTGTTTTAACCCAAGAACGCTGGAAGTCTGGACGCACGGTGGTTTGGCTTCTGTTGATGAGACCTAAAAACAATAAGAACACTTGTGCTCTGGGTCTAAAGTTGTGCTGAAATAAACCCATCCGTCGGCTCAGTTTATTAGAAGTCACACGAACAAACGTTGAACTGAAAACACTGTTTTCACAAAGGATAAAAGCTCTGCCAGGAGTCAAACATGAAGTTTTTATCAACACAGATGAAACATCACTTGTGTTTGTTGTATATTTGAATAATGTTTGCAGGTCACAAACAACGCCGATTGCCTTGAGATTTCTTTTTTTATGTTAAAATAAACACTCGACCCTCCCAAAAAAAGAAGTTTCTTCAGGTGTTCATTTTGTAAAGGAAAACATAGAAACAAGAATCAGAAACTACAGGCGCAGTTTGTTAAGTGTATTCTATCCGTTCCTTTTGAAATAAATGACACATATTTGATACACTTTGATATATTATATTTGATCCAATGAGAAGAATAATTCATAGTGTGATTCTTCAGCTCAAATACTTCTGCAGAAGAGTTGTGCGTGCGTGCGTGTGCGTGTATGTGTGTGTGTGTGCATGTGTGCGTGCGTGCGTGCATGTGTGTGTGTGTGTGTGTGTGTGTGTGCGTGCGTGTGCGTAGTGATTCATACACAGAGAGAAAGAAAAACGATGTTCTTACTGTATATCCTCCTGTGTGTTCATAGGTAAAGAAGAAGCCCACAGATTCCTCAGCTCACCTCTGCTGTCCTGGGGTCTCATGTACAAACACTTGCGTTGAATTCCTACTCTAAAACATTGCGTACGGACAAAGCTGTAAATGTGCGTACGCAGGATCCCACGCATATTCACTTAGTACATCACAATGAACGTGAAATTGAATTTTTATATAGAAACATAACTTTAAATGCATCACTCACCAAGAAGCCACCCGTCGCGCACCCTGCCAGCTTGGAGCCTCATCCCAACCATGCTGTTTGTAGGATGAATGAATCATGGGTTGACCCAGGCCACCTTGCCACAATATTTGTTAGGCGCATTCGTGCGTCACATATTATCTGCACATTTATTGAATGGAAATGTTTCCGATTCACATATGCAAATTCTTCCTCAGATGGAGCCTTTATAGCAATGCGTGTGCAGTCGATCGCTCCGATTACATTAGGAAAACCAGCTATCGCTTTGATGTTTGGCTGGTCAACTGCATTGTACGGGAACCTTAGATACCCGGTAGACATGCGGATGATCCCGTCTCATACAGCTGGCATTGCGCGGCTCAAAGACGACCGGCTTATTCTTGAGCGGTCCGCCAGTTCCCTTTGGAAAGAGTCAGTTGCCAGGAAACCAAGTGTTGGGAGCACCTGTAAGGGAACGGGTAATGCGTGGCTCCTCGCTGTCTCTCTCTCCAAATTCGGACCCAACTCAGCACAGAGCTACAAGAGCATAGCCCTTGGAAATCTGAAACGGCTGATAAACCAGTCATCAATCATCGTGGTCCTAAAAACTCGTTCTCTTCAGATTCTGCCATTGGCAATGTCCTCTTATAAGGCTAACGATGCCGTTGTCATAGACTATAAGGGTTGTATGTACTTTTATATGTTCTTACTTAATTGCATAATTGATAGCATATTCCCATAAAGCTCGTGTGACAATAGTGTGTCATTTTTTTTATAAATGACAAATTAATCGTAATGTTTCTCACAGGTGGTGGTGCGATAGACTTGTCTAATGATTTGATAGTCTACATGTTTGCAACTTCACTTCATTGCCTCTAAGAGTCGCCAAAGGACAAAAACCAGGAGAAATGTACGCACCTCAGACATGAAGTGGAGTGGAGTGGAGGTACGCACATTCTCACGTTCACTTCACTGTTAGCACATCCGACCGTGAGCGTGAAAGCTGGCGTTGATACACGAGGCCCCTGATGTTGTTTGCTGCGAAATATTCCACATAAAAGCATCTTGTTTTACTAAAGAAAACCACAAGATGCTGTAGGAAAGATACCGTAGAGACTAAAACATGTTATAAAGGTGTCTCACGGCACATTTGAATTCCCAGCAGCTCTGAAGATCCTTAATGGATGTGTGTTTACTTTCCAGAATGATCCGAATAATCATTCACGAAGCTCTGCGTGAGGGTTTTAAAAGCAATCGACAAACCAGACGGACCAGTACAATATTTATGCATGAAGACAAATGTTTGGAGTGCTGTTACACCCAGAATGTCGAACTCATAAACACTACACGTATTGTTGTGTATCATTGGGTTTGTTTAGTGTTCTTTGAGTGTTAGTGTAGTGCAGCGCTGTTTGCTCTGTAGAACATTCCAGTCTCTTCAGTAAGAGGGAGGGATTCCGCTGTCTATAGCACACGATGGAAGTCGCTCTTCTGTGTGTCTGCCTCTCCCGGGTGAATGTTCAGATGAGAAGCACTCACAGAGCAGCACATCTCCTGATAAAATATCCCAGAATGCCGTGCTTGTGTGCTGTGAGCTGATCGAAGGATGACAGAGCACTGAAAGCACACAATAATAACCTGAACTCTAAATATACACACCTTCCACTCCATGAACACATCACTGAATCATTTCATCTGTCTGTCTGAACGATGTTGTGCGTTTCAACAATGAGTTGATGAGAAGAGAAGTGTTGCAGGTTCACCTCACTGGACTCGAGACACTGATGTCCTCTGGAGAGATTCGCATGACTCAAACGTTCTTTACGCTGCTGTTTTCAAAATACTGCCGTATGTCAAACCTTTGATTCCCAGGCATCATACTGTACCTGAGAGTGATCATCTGTCCTTCTGCCATGTGTCCGATTCATTCTGTGTGTGTGGACACAGCTGGAAGTGAACCATGACTCAGTTTACCCTCCAGGGAGGACCTGATTGAGACACTACAGCTCCTTACTCTGAATCTTCTGTCCACCATAATGCAGCTCTGCAGGTTTGAATATTTGAGACAGTTTTCTCCATGAGGAGATTTCAGACGTCAGGTGAATGTTCGTGCAAACACACACAGCTGCTCCTCTGCATTCCCTGAGCAATATTACAGATTTCTCCAGTGTGCTCAGTTTGAACGCACGCACGCACGCACGCACACACACACACACACTGTTGCGGGAATATGGGCATTGTCCCTTTAAGAAGTATGGGCTTTGTAGTCCTGACCGCACGGGATGATGGGAAAAGTAGTGCGGGTGCGGGGTATTCATGCGTGTGAGAGAAAAAGTGGCGGACGGAACTAAAAGGGGAGTAAGCTGCTTTTAGAGGTTTTTGTTGTTTTTCATAAATTCGTGAAACCACCCGGGAGTTCAAGTACTTGTGAAACGGTCTAGTGATGGATGGAGCGTTCGCTTGGTGAGATTAAAACAACGTGCTTCCTAATAACTTTGTCGGCTCATCACTGCGAGAAATGAACCAGAGAAAACTGTTACAGTTAACGTTATCCACAATCGGATTAACAAAAAGGTAACAGCACACACACACACACGCACGCACGCACGCACGCACACACACGCACACACACACACATGTCTGGTTTATTATCTCCGTGGGGACAGTCCATAGGCGTAATGTTTTTATACTGTACAAACTGTATATTCTATCCCCTATCCCTAACCCTATCCCTAAACCTAAAGATCATAGAACACTTTTTGCATTTTTAGATTTGTAAAAAATATTGTTCTGTACAATTTATTAGCTTTTGTGCCCATGAGGACCTCAATTTTGGTCCCCACGGTGACACGAGTCCCCATGTGTTGGTGTGTATTCAGGTTTAGGTCCCCACCGGGATATACAAACATGAACACACACACACACACACAC
>NC_079898.1:26986044-27059705 GCF_024868665.1 Triplophysa rosa | reverse complement strand
GTCTGGTTTACTATCCCCGTGGGGACAGTCCATAGGCGTAATGTTTTTATACTGTACAAACTGTATATTCTATCCCCTATCCCTAACCCTATCCCTAAACCTAAAGATCATAGAACACTTTTTGCATTTTTAGATTTAAAAAAAATATTGTTCTGTACAATTTATAAGCTTTTTTGCCCATGAGGACCTCAATTTTGGTCCCCACGGTGACACGAGTCCCCATGTGTTGGTGTGTATTCAGGTTTAGGTCCCCACCGGGATATACAAACATGAACACACACATTCACAAACACACACATTTGTGTGCCATGTGGTTGCTCCTGACTTCAGTTCAGATGTTCAATCCAGACAGCACATTATTTGTCTATTAATGGACGTTTGATGACATCAGTGTGTAAATGCACAGATTAATAACTCACCAAATAAATACATTGTTGATGATGTTTTGTGATGTTCACCCAGCAGCACTGTCTCTGTCACACCCGCCGGGCAAATCAGTCATACAGTCACATCACACAGCCTCTGTCTGCAGAATGAGAAATGATGGGAACATCAATCACAGTCAAATACATTTGCATACATTTTTGAGTACATTTAATACTATTTCAGTCCAGTTAATTCAGATAACGTGCGTGCGTGCTGATAATGAAATCAAAGCTACATGTAATGTGTAGAAATACTCAGTGTTGGGTGTAACTATAACCAAGTCATTAGTTACTGTAATTTAATTACTTTTCCCTTAAAAAAAGTAAAGTAAGAGATTACTCTTATTTTTTCTGTAATTTCATTACAGCTACTTCTGATGTAATTGAACTAAATACTGTGTAATATATTCAATAGTGGAAATGAAATCAAAATTACAAGTCTAACTTTAAAATCCGTGCTTTAATGAATAATTCTCACATTTGTAATACTTTGGTCAGTTAATAAGAGTACTTTATGTAGTTTAATATTATTTATTTGAATGAAGTAAAAGAGCCGTTTCATGTCTATCCTTGAATCACTGAACTAATCAAGGTTGATGTAGGATACAGAAAGTAATTAGTAATAAGTCATTAAATACTTTTTGGAGAGAGTCATTTCTACAGTAATCTAATTACACTATTGAATATGTCATTAGTAACTAGTTATTAATGACTTTTTCAGAGTAACTTACCCAACACCATACTGTGAGTTTGTTCAATGAGAATACACATTCTGTGCCCACAGGTGATTTACTGTATTTCTAAAACATGATCTTTAACACTGCACTGGTTTTCAATGCTTCAACTTCCCTCCCTTCTTTAAACACAAAACTCTTTCACCAGGAAAAACAATATTCTTAAGCTTCTTGTTTATTTATTAGTGTCATTAATATCAGAATCATTCATTTAACATCAAGTAAACATGCAGAGTATTTCAGACTATTTACACTCATTTCTCAGTTTCAACATCACAAAATACCCTATTCAGATTCAAACCAAAACCCACAAAAAAATCTAACAAAAACCCCACCAACTGGAATTGGGGTCTCTTATTTATGTTTTCCCAAATTTTAGTGTAATATACTTCACCAAACTGTGGAAGAACACAATTGTAACTTTGGGAAATGATGTTAGCTGATGATGTTCAGTGCAGTCAGTCTTTGTGTAGATGTTCTCCTGTCATTTTATCAGTCTCACCCTGAGATGATTCTTACACACTACTGAACGAGTTTACGTCTATTCTGGTGTGCTATGGTATGATTGACCTCTCTTTCTTCATTATTTACTCCAAGTCAGCCTTTTCATTTTTTTGTAATGTTTTGCACACTTGTATTTTTGACTAAAAAAAACATTATTTTAGAAATTCAAGCACACATTAACAGATCAAAAGGTCGTTTAAGATAATAGAACGATTTCACTCGAGTGACCCTAAACGTTATATAGATTTCAGTACTGTATGTGAAAGAGGAGAGGGGAAGTAAAAAAAATAAACATACTGTAATAAAACTAATAAACAAAAGTTCTTACATGCATTACAATCATTAAAAATATAAACAACATGATTTTTTGAAGTCATGTACAGCAAATCATCATTTGGGGTGTTGTTGCATTAATCCTCAACCTACCAAATAGAAATAAGGTTATCTTATATTGTACAATGTAAATTTACAGTATAATATTACACATATAACTAGCTTAAAGTGGTGTAGAGACATGCATAAAATCAAGCATTTTGTAGTGTGTACTCCAGACAGAAGGCATCAGACATACAATGAAGAATCTGACTGCATATGCTCAAAATATCTGACTGAAAGCTCAAAGCATGAAGAATTACTGAAGCCGGGTTTAACTTCAACACGGCCCTGAGAAGAATCCATTATTCTTGCCATTGACAGAAATGCACTTCAGATGAGACTCATGTTCCTCCTGAAGGGGCCAATATTGTGTCCTGTTTCTCTTATAATGCAATAAATCGGTGTAAATGCGCTCTGAACCAGACGTTTAAGGCCATATCAAAGAGTCCAGTACAGCGCATTCTAAGATGAATCCACATGACAAGAGCTTTAATGTGCATCAGGTGTTATAGATGTGATGTGCGGCAGATCAGATCAGAGTTCATGAACACCTCCAGCGCTCAGCTCATAAGAGTTTACACGACCCTCACCGTCCCTCCATCCTGTAAGAGCCGCTGGATTTATTGAAGCCATAATCAGAGAGCGATGAGATGGCTCGTGTGTGTCTTCAGCACTGCAGCTGTGCAGTCATTCACAGAGAGAGAGAGAGAGAGAGATCAGTCACAGACGGAAGCACTTCAGAGGAGCGACAGCGCGGTGTACATCAATGAACATACAGTACAGCCAGTAATGGGTAAGTTACTCTGAAAAAGTCATTAATAACTAGTTACTAATGACATATTCAATAGTGTAATTAGATTACTGTAGAAATGACTCTCTCCAATAAGTATTTAATGACTTATTACTAATTACTTCCTGTATCCTACATCAACCTTGATTAGTTCAGTGATTCAAGGATAGACATGAAACGGCTCTTTTACTTCATTCAAATAAATAATATAAACTACATAAAGTACTCTTATTAACTGACCAAAGTATACAGATGTGAGAATTATTCATTAAAGCAGGGATTTTAAAGTTAGACTTTGAATTTTGATGTCAATTCCACTATTGAATATATTACACACAGTATTTAGTTCAATTACATCAGAAGTAGCTGTAATTAAATTACAGTATAAATATGAGTAATCCCTTACTTTACTTTTTCAAGAAAAAAGAAATTAAATTACAGTAACTAATTACTTAGTAACTAGTTACAGCCAACACTGAGTACAGTAGACAGAGCCATCCGTCTGACTGCGATCAGCTGCTTTTACTGCATCACATCCACACGCTTCACTTCAGCCTGAATGACTTCAGATATATGGACATCAGTGATAAACACACACACATCTTCAGTTCTCTGATCCTCCTGATGGCACCGTTACAACACAGATTCAATGATGAAACAGCAGCAGCATCTCAGCGTGTGTAATGTGAACATATGACCTGAAATTCTTTCAAAGATTTGATCTGTATGAAGAGATGAAGACAAACACTGTTTTCTCACAAAGCACTGATGCACTGTTGCACTGTACAACGCCGTGCATCAATAAAGTCGAGCAGTGGGTTAGAAGTACAGGTAGTATGTCCAGTAGAGCACATTAACCATGACGAAGGACAGCGGGAAGGATAACCGTGAGTAGTTGTCTATATAATGCGGATTCTTCACATGACAGCAGTTGGTCGACGTCACAATCTTGCGCAGCAGTGAAATGTTTTTGGAGCAGCAGTTTAAGGGCTCTGATGGGACCTCCGGGGGCGTGGCTTCACCGGCAGACGGACCGGAGGGTGTGAGACCGGGATCTCCACCAGCGCCCGTGCTCGCATCTGTGGCGTCTTTGCGTCTCTTGAGCCGCGAGGAATTGCTGGCGATGGTGGTGACCATTCCGTTCATCTCCTCCTCGCAGTCGTGCATGTGGTGACCGTACTGCCACACAAACACACACAAACTCATCACCATCGGTGACATTCTGTACATTTAGGAAGTAGAATGTGAAGTATGGTGTTACCATGAGTGCACCGTTACAGTCGGGGTGGTGCAGCGTGCAGAAGTGAGCGACTGCATACTCTATTAGCGCTCCAAAGATGAAGCTGAAGCAGATGCCCAGATACACGTCTATAGCCTTGATGAAGCAGTTAGCGTTGGGCAGAGACGTCCTGGCACCCATCATCAGCGTGGTCATCGTCAGGACAGTGGTCACTCCTGGAACACACACACACGTTCTCTCAGTGAAGTGAATGTCCTGGGATCTCTTCATATGTGTGGTATCTATTTATAGCAAAGCTAACGTGAATAATGTTTGGGGAGTTTTAAGCAATGCTCAAAATGAGCAATGTTGCTGTCCGGGTGCAGGTAAAATAACACAATCAAGCATATCGTTTATGAAGTTTAAGCTCAACGTCCTAGATTTTCATTAAAAAAATATATTTAGTTTGAGTTCTGACTTCTACAGTATCTCTTTTCTACTCTTTCTATCCTTAAAAAATACCCTTCGCTCTGTGTACTGTGATCGGCTATATGAGACCAGTTTTATTGCACTTCTGCTTTTTGTTGTCCTTGTGTTGTGCCAATTGCTTCCATTGTTTCCCTCGTCTGTAAGTCGCTTTGGATAAAAGCGTCTGCTAAATGACTCAATGTAAATGTAGATTTAACTCCACTGTAACATTCTAGTTCAACACATCCGCTGAAAGAAACGTCGTACCGATGCAGATGCGTGCGGGGACAGATGATTGGCTGATCCAGAAAGAGACCCAGGACAAAACCACCAACAGGCTGGAGGGCACGTACGTTTCCAGAATGAAGTACAAGATGCTTCTCTTCAGCTCAAAATGAAACGCCAGTTTAGGATAGTTTCCTGCACGGACAGAACATCATTCAGGCAAACACAGTCATCAAGACATTAAAGTGAGGGAGAGGACACAGATGAAGTGAGCGAGTTTACCCGTCTCATACACAGCCTCGGAGGCAGACGTGTAATGATCTTCAACAGTATACTGGGCCAGTTGCAGGGTGTCCAGACCGCTCACAGACTCATTCCCACGTGCCCAGTAAAACATCACGTCATTGACATTATAACCCCCTGAAAACAAACAAACACATCTGACGCATGTGAAAACAATGACACGTTACACACCTGCCACGTCTTTCTCTCAGAAATAATTCAAATAATGCTTTGAACAACATTATGACACTTCAGGTGTCGTTTTGACAGACCGGCATGAAAACCCTGTTTGTGTGTGTGTGTGTGATGTTCTGGTGTGTAATGTCATGACGTGTCCTCTCGGTGGCGCTGTATCACAATGAATGCTGCTTTATTACAGCGGGAAGATCTTGTTCTTGTGTTGGGTTCATCTGATGCTCATTGAAGCGTGTTTTCCCATGTGTTCACACATTTCTCATTTAAGATCCACATGACCTGGAGAGAATAAAGATGAGCAATAATATAGCACACATTCAGACAGAAAACAACGGAAGGCCGTGAATTCTCCATCTGGATTTCTGGTGTTACTCCAACGGTTCTTTCAGCGCGCGAGGATAATGACGTCTCGCTGAAACGCTGTAATTCAAAGGGACTCAAATATTCTCATTTGAAACAAAGACGTCTTTGAACATCTCCTTAAAAAGTTCTCTGATTCGGTCATCGTCAAATAAATATTTAAAGTCTTCAAACGTCCTCCACCTCAGCGTGTGTTGACTCTCAGAGGAATACTGTACATTTCCAAAAATAAAATGAGCTAGAAGACCGCGTAAGAAATGTGTCCGGCTCATATTCAGCTCCGAAGGGAGCAAGTAAATAAGCAGTGATGTTTTACATGAAGAAAATGAAAACTGTTGTAGGATTATTAACTCATCAAAACCCAGAGTCTCTATGACTCTTTTCCATTTGTGAATAGCTTTTCGGGTTGACGATGGTTGTTAAAAAAAACTGCAAAAAATGTTAATGAGAAACTAGGCAAACAATTCTGAACAAGACAACTCTGGGCCATCAATCTGGTCATTATCTGGACAGTTTGGCATATGTACAGAATACAAATGTGTATGTACATTTTGTGTCATGCCAATAAAGCCCACTTAAATTGAAATAGAAATTAAACTGAAAATGAGAAAGAGAGAGACACGAGAAGCTCCTCTCGCTCTTTAAGCTGTGCTGGTCTCATATAAGCAGCGAGGAGAAGATCTGCTGCTAAAACTTCACACAGCAGAAACAACCAGAAGATCACAGAAAGACAGACAGGAAGATGAAGGGAGACGGATAGAGGCATAGATTCTGAACCCAAACAACAGCAACATTCACTCAAACCTACACCTTATGAAACTACGTTAGATGTTTGCGGTGATTGACAGCGTATGAAAATAAACGCTCATAATTTGTGCTGTACATGATGAGATGTTGTGTCACGTGATGTTTGTGAACATGTGCAGTTATGCAAGCACAGAGGTCAGGAATAACACTGAAGCTGAGGTCTTACAGCTCTCCAGTTGTAGGGTGCAGGTCTGTTTGTCCATGGGATATTTGGTCAGGTCCATGTTACAGGCCACTGTTGTCGTGATCCTACAGTAAAAAACACACACAGATGCACAGATTACATGCTGTCCATTCTTATCATAATCTCAAATATCGCATGACATATGAAACCACACGGTGACTTTCAGTAGTCAAACCTGTTCAGTCCAGAACAAACTGTATTAAAACGACTTTAATCTGCAAAAATGAATGTGTCCAAACTAGGGGTGTATCGATACACTCAGCTCACGACTCGGTACGTCTCGATGCTGGGTTCACGATACGATACACATCTCGATATTTTGAACAAAATTCAAAAATGAAACTGTTAATATTTTGAAAATAAATGTTATTTCAATTTCAGTAACTTATTTTGTTGCACATAAATAATAAATAAATAATTTTAACATTTTAAGGCTTAACTGAAATTAGAATTAAGATCAATGTCAATTTTGACAGCAAATTTTGATTTAGTTTTAGTCATAGTCTTTTGATTAACTCTGGATTAACTCATTTAATTGGTGTTAATTTAATGTTCCATACAAAGATTGAACTGTTTCGACATCATTTACTTTATCTTGGAATTAAATGAGACCAGGTCATTAGCTTTATTTTTCAGAAGAGTTGAGTAACTACTGGATATGCCTTGTTGTGACACAGAGAATATTAGACCATGAGCGACATGTAGCAGTTCATTCAGTCTCATTTTCACTCAATTCACTCGTTCGTTCAGTGAAGGGCGTGTTCATTCAGCACATTCAACCAATGAAACGCTCTGACAGAGCTCACGCTCAAGCGCTATTGGCTCGTGTCTCTCTGCGCTGTCTTTGCTTGAGACAGTTAGGGGCTGTGTCCACCGAGGCGCATTTACGCGGCTGAAAACGGCAGGAGCCCGGCTGAAAACGCCCGCTGCAGGCGCAGAGTTCTGCCCAAAGTTGAGCATTTTTCAACTCGGGGCGCTCGGTCGAACGCCGGCGCTGAGCGTGAAAAAACACATAGCACCAGCGCAGAGCGCGGAAAAAAACGTCAGCTGGTGGCTTTTTTAAAAAGCGCGGCGTTTCCATAGGAAACAATTGAAAAAACGCGCCGGCCGCAGGCGTAAACGCCTCGGTGGACACAGCCTCTAATGAATGACAGAAATCTTTCAAAAAGACACATTACATGAACTGTATTACATTTCTTCAATCATGTCATTGGATCTTTTAATCTACAGCACGACTCACTTCATCGCTTCTCTGATCGGAACAGCGCTGCTTTCTTTTGGCTTTATGTTCATATCACGTCACGCAGCAGCTCACGTCAGCGGATAAATGAACATTGGCATTTAAACACGTTTGTGCTCCTTTGTAATGAGTTTTGGGGTGACTCGCCTGCAGTCACGCTTCAAGTTTGCTGTGTTTTACCGGCGCTTGTGAAGGAAAATATGACGCTTTGTAAACCACTTGGAGACACAGATTGTGTCTTGTGCTTCTCTCTCTACCGCATATGTGAGATAAGCACACGTGACGCGTCTTGACCGCTCAACGAATAGAATTAAACATATCGTAAAATATCCCCATCTCTCTACCATGCGCATCGTATCATTTTTGCATCGCGAAATATCATAATACGAAGTATCGTTACACCCCTAGTCCAAACACACGATGGTTCACACTTGCACGGAAATGATTCAGATGGATTATCGCTAGAAGAAGAAATACTGAGAGTTAAATGTGTCTTTCACAGCAGTTTCTGGCTGCGGAGCATCTGTTCTACATCTCCTTCTGAAGAAACAAACCTCAGATTCTTTCAGTCTGATCTGAACAGCGTGTGGCACTCAACACTGATTCTTTAATGAATCTTTGAATAGCTTTGACACCCTGTGCTTTTATCGTGTTGAACATGAAACTCATCTGAGCAGATTCTCACTACACATTTCTCTCCAAAGCCTGTCTGCGTACGGACAAATCACATCCATTTATTGTCTGAACGCACACGTGGCCTGTATGATCACTAACAGCCATTCAATATTTCACACCTCAGGAGTAAAAATGTGTCACATACAGAAAAACAAACAGGTCAGACAACTCACCGAAGGGCATAAAGAACCGTTCCGTTGGGAAAGATCCGGATCAGTCGATTTTCCACAGTGATGTCATGGAGGAAGGATTTCTTTGAATCCACTATGAAGGTGTCTGGTACCCACAGCAGCTCCACCAGTCGACCGTCCAGACTTAAACTCTTGTTACCCTCAAACACCAGCCTCTCATCCGTCCAGCGCTGTCGCAGGAAGATCGTGGCCGTGTAGTCCTGCGCACAGATAACACAATGACGCAGTTTTCTGCAACTTTTCTGAGTCGCAGGTCGATATTTTTTCGACTGTTTGAAGTCTGATCACTTAAGGTGATGCAAGCAGCATCATTCACACCTGCGGGATTTAAACACTTGCGATCAGGGAATACACGATGGTCATAATGCTGTCAAATATCACATCACTCTGACAAGAAATCATTTTTATCTTGTGAGGTCGTGCTGCGTTTCTCACCATGTTGATCTCTGATATTGTGTCAATGCTAGCGATGTCCAGACTCATGCCCACCGTTACTGGGCCATCTAAAGACAGAAAACACATTTTCAAAAATCATGTTTTTTTATTGTGCATTCCAATTAATATCAATCAAACTGCAGTTGGTTTGTTTTGATTTAAGCCGTAATAACTAAAACAAATACAGCTAACTAACACAATAAAAACACGATAAAAACGGAGTTCTCTCATTTTGGAACCAAACTCTTCATATAGTCTTCGCTTCCACTACACATCATTACTGAGAAGTGCTGTTAAGAAACCATGTTAGCAAAACTTCCAAAGGCACTTAAGACACCAGCTTTCTTCTAATGAAAGTAGACTTTAATGTAGTCTGCCGTTTGAGCAACCAATGTCAGTATAGCTGGATGTACACTAAACACAGTGCTGTTGTAGTAGAGAGAAGACAGCTGAGAAAATGACTGATGCTTTGGTAGCAAGTTGAAGTCCAGAAACAAAAAAGAGCTGTGAATGACAGGCAGCATGTTTGGGAAATGCTCTTCTCCAGCAGCTCAGATCACATGAGAACAGGATTGGAGTGTTTTTGCTCATTGGCATCGCTGTGCTGGTGGCTGTTTATATGAAACAGCTCGACACGGAACACAGGCGGAGGTTTCTGCATATTGCATAATATGTAAATGTCCACGAAGAACGTCTGCGCTTCAGAGTCACACAGCAGCACGCGGGAGCTCTCTCATGATCCTCCTGGGTGAAAATATGGGATTCAGGCAAATATCCATGTAAACGGACAAATAAAAACAACAGATGTGTGTCAAAACACGAGAACTGACGCAGGTGTGATGTAAGCAGTATGCGATATTGGTCAAAAATAAATGAATGGTGCAAACGTCCATGAAATATGAATTGATGTTGACTGTGGAAACATTGGTGGAATGACACACGGGAATGAAGGATTGCATCAGGTGTGATTTTAGTCATGCAGATCCAGACCCAGACATCCGGAGAATCAACTACATGCGTCAAAGCATCAATCATTTACAACAGGAGACTCACAGAGACAGACAGAGAATCAGAAACGGAGAAGAGGCACCAATGTATTGGCAGAACTTGTGAAAGTTGCAGTAAATACAAATCTGACAACATTATCACAAATCCTATTTAGATCATTTCGATATATCGTGCGGCCCTGAAATTTTGCCAAAACAAAATGAAACCTGTACAAAATAGATTTGGTCATTTATTGCTGCCGATGGAGCCAATCCATCTTATTGCATGTGTTTCTATACTTTGTAAACATGATCAAAACATGAACAGTGACAAATGTTCAAATGAGCAGGTGATAAAAATAACTATCAGCTAAAAGAAACCATTGCATCTCTAAGAGAGAGAGAGAAAATTGCCAGATGGATATAGAAAGAAAAGTGTTCAGTTGAGTTCTTTCAGAGATCGATATTTGCCACGTCAGAAATGTGTGTGGTCAGAGCCTGTGGCCGTGTGGACAGTGCTCCAGACATGTAGCGCGACCCGAGTCCCAGTCCCTTCTCGAGGTCATTTCCCGGCCCCACCGCTGCCTGTCCTCTCTACCACTGCACTGTATAAAAAACATAAAGGCTCAAAAATAAAAAAGTCAAAAAAAGTCTGTGCCTTTAAACAGTTAAAGAAAATTCAGGACAGCAACACGAGTCATGTGTGTTCAACAGGACAACAGGTTTCAAATCAGTGTTCATGTACGGAGTACTGTATGTTTCTAGCGCACTGATCTCTGAACGGTTCTTTCTGATCACTTAATGACATTTAGAGAGACATGTCACAGCATTCAATGTACTGTAACACGCGTGATGTGCAGGCCTGAACGTGGACTGAGCATCGGTCTCTCGTGCTATGTTTCCACAGCGTATGGATCGTCTGGCTTTTATTGATGACTTCTTACTGTCAAAGAACGGCCTGAGGTATTTGTTGTATCCTTTCATGAGCTTCTGGATGGTGGGAGGAAGAATCTCTCCCTCTTTCACTTCAGCGCTCAGCAGAGAGTTTTCCAGAATCCTGCGGAGAGAAGGGAAACATGACCAAAGAGAACACGCCTCCTCTGCACATGTATTCACCAGCAGCTTCTCATTATTTTATGACGCATCGCTGATGAACATCTTTCAGCCGTACTGACAACAGAAGAGTTTTCAGATCCCTCCTCATCATCTTTAAACCAGAGGAGACAGAGAGAAGCTCATTTCCATAATTGGATTACTTTGATCAGTCATTGTGAAGAACATCCCATCAGAGTTTGAGTTTTATCGCTGTTTTGCTTTTGCTCAGAACAGCAATTTTTCATCCCCCTCATCAGTAGGTCTGAATCCATGATGTCTAGAGATTTACACTTTTACTCAAAGTGGCTTTATGATGCAATGCAATGCAACACAACTCTGTATGCAAGTATGTACAGTATGTGTACATGAAGAAGACATTATAGAGTGATTTTATACAGTATATCAGGTTTAAGGCAAGGGGATACAACATTTGATTAGCTCAATATTAAAGGAGACGTTAGATGAAAACCCCACTTTTTCTGTGTTTAAGTGCTATAATCGGGTCCCCGGTGCATCTAGCAACCCAGAAAACGTGAAAAATAAGAACCCAGTAAGTTTGTTTTGGTGTGCCTTTCCCTGCAAGCATGTGAGAAATCAGCATCGCTGTTTTGTACATTGCCTATTTCTATATTATTGTATATTATTTTATTTTTTTTATCATCTGTGTTCTGTCCTGTTGCTGTCTTTCTGTTGCACTGTGGAGCTTCTGTCACTATAACAAATTCCTCGTATGTGGAAACATACTTGGCCATTAAAGCTCATTCTTCTTCTTCTTCTTCATGACCCCTCAAAACCCACCCCAAAGGAATGAAAACTAGCCCAATTATTTTCCATGGGGCAAATCAAATTTAACAACTGCCAAAAGACGTTTATATTGCTATATTTACTTATCTGAATGGTTTCCTAGGTATTGTATATATATTTTGTTCTGTTGAACTCAAAAGATGTTTTGGGGGATTTAAGAAAGCAAACAATTCTGGGTCACCTTTGACTACCGTTATATTCTTTTCTGCTATGGTAGTCAATGATGCCAAAGAATTTTCAGCTGCTTACATTCTACCAAATATCTTTGTGTTCAACCGAACAAAGTAATTTATACAGGTTTCGCGGGTGAAAAGTTTGTTGTAACGCAAGCATTACTGAACATGTACCAGGTAAAATATTACTGAAAATTGATTAGTAATGCCTTACACTACTGCGTTACAGCAAAAAGTAATATGTTACTGTAATACATTACTTTTGTAACTTTGGCATTACTCCCAACACTGATTATAAGTCGCTTTGAATATGAAGTGCTCAACCTGACCTGTGTATGACATGTGAAGCTCTTCATCTTTAAACATTTTAACGCAGCAAACTGTGACATTGCTTGACAAGCATAAACAAACAGCCTTTAAAGCCACACTTTTGAACATCTGCAGTAGAATTCGTCCAGTTAAGAGTTGTTCTACCAGTGAAATAATTTTAGAGACATTATTTTAAGGTCGAAAAAACTACAAAGTGTTGCTTGAATACCAAATGTTTCCTCTCTACAGCAGAATCTCTACCACATTTCTATAATCCCACCACATTTATATTATCATCATGCATGCTGGCTTTATTTCCATCAGAAGTGCTTCAGACTACAGTGGTGGTGAATACACAACACTCTTCAGTAGCAGGACTCATCTCTCAGGGTCGACAGCGATGAAATTCAACTTGAATTGCTGGGAACAAACCCAAACAGAGATAAGAACACACGTCCTAAATGCATGTAGACAGCTGGAATGGATTATGGCACGGATGTGAATTCTGGTGCTCGCGGGCTGTAGACACGATATTATTTGGTACATTACAGCCCTCACTTTCTGTCGCTTGAAAACTTTGAGATTACGGAGGATTACTGTCCGCTCAGAGCAGCTCAACACGTTCGATGGTGTCTCTTCAGAAAGCCCATGTAATGTATTTAACAGCGTGATCCGTTTAATTCACATTTCTCAGTTTGTGCTGGATGTCAGAGGCCTGTAAATGTATATACTCAAACAGATAAATCAGAATATCAATTTGTATTGTGTCAATTTTGTTGTTTGTTTGGAAATGCCTCACATCAGTCCTTGCTGCTGAATAGCTATGAAACTAATAAATAGAACCAAAAACATACAACTAAAAACGACAATATCTAGACATTTATGTCTCCATTCACAAACAGGCTATTTAAAAAATAACATAATGAAGTTAAATCTGAATGCGTGGCCATGAAGTGTACCTGATGAGGGTCAAAACATGTAATAACACACAGAAGGCCACGATGGCTCCTCACGACTGACAGCTAAAGTCTAACATCCGTTTGATATCGTCTCAACATTCAGTGAGCAAACTATAAATGATGTGAATGTTCCAACGAGAGCTACGACACGATTTAATGTGACCTACTTACACACAATGATGACTAATACCAAAACTCTCCTACTGTAAATCTCAAAGATAAATCAACACAAAACACAAATAATAATAAATAATAATAATAAGTCTTTCTTTTTTTACTGAAAAACACTTCAAATGACAGTTAATCTGGAAAATTAATCTCCTAACGCAGTCAGATGCAAAGCATGCTGGGAACTACAGATCAACTGCCATTATGTAGTCTCAACACAAAATAAATAAGTAAACTTAATATGACCAATTTAAATGGTTTAACATAATAAAATTGAGTTAATTGTTCAATTAAAATTACTCAAACAAAATAATACAAATCTTAACCAAAATTAGTAGAGTTAATTCCCAAGATTTTTACGTTATTTTAACTCAATGTTTTTGTTAAAAACAGGAACTTAATTCTATTAAGTATATTTTAATCATTTCTTTTCATAAAATCTACTAAGGCACATAATCATTTTTTTCAAGATACATCGGATTTACTCTGTATTTTGTCTCAACAAGCAGCTTCATCCAGTCGTTGTTGTTGGGCTTTTGTGGAACCACTGTACTCATTAACACACACATCAACCCACCACCATCATACTTGAATTGAGAATAAACGCCCATCCACACACAGAAAGGACAATAAAGATAACTAGAGTTTTAAAAACCTTTTTAAGAGCGGAAATGGAAGAGAACGTGCAGAAGAGGTCAAGCGTATTCTCTGGCCATTATTTCAGCAATAGCAGCCTCCTTCACGTCAGTAAAACGCTCCTGAGAGAAATCATCACTACATCTAACAGAGTAAATATCAGCCCAGCGCTCTTCACACATACACACACAGAGGATTTCCAAGTCACAGTATTTGTCTTTATTGTCTTTACAGTTTACTCAGCACACATGAGGAAGAAATGTTGAATCTGAAAGGATGAAAAATGAATTTTGTGATCACATGTAAAACAGAAGGTGAGCCGCCACCACAGTACATACTGGACAACAGCAGAAACCAGTAAAGGTGTTTGCAATTTCATTTGTATGACTGTCAGTGGGAGCCAGTGCATTATCATTATAACAAATAATCATCATCAATTCAGAAGAAAAGTGTTTTATTACTGTATGTGAATCATTCAAAATGCTGTATCAAAAGATCACAAAACATTGTTTGTGATATACTGTTACTCTGATACAGTAAAGTGATTCTGACTATGGTATAAGGTTTTGGTCATACTGCATTGAGCAACATTACTGGACACAATGTCAACGCTCAGCATCCTGTTATATACACTGACCAACATTATAAACGCAACACTTTTGTTTTTTCCCCCATTTTTCATGAGCTGAACTCAAAGATCTAAGACTTTATCTATGTACACAAAAGGCCTATTTCTCTCAAATATTGTTCACAAATCTGTCTAAATCTGTGTTAGTGAGCACTTCTCCTTCGCCGAGATAATCCATCCACCTCACAGGTGTGGCATATCAAGATGCTGATTAGACAGCATAATTATTGCACAGGTGTGCCTTAGGCTGGCCACAATAAAAGGCCACTCTAAAATGTACAGTTTTACTGTATTGGGGGGTCCGAAAACCAGTCAGTATCTGGTGTGACCACCATTTGCCTCACGCAGTGCAACACATCTCCTTCGCATAGAGTTGATTAGGTTGTTGATTGTGGCCTGTGGAATGTTGGTCCACTCCTCTTCAATGGCTGAGCGAAGTTGCTGGATATTGGCAGGAACTGGAACACGCTGTCGTATACGCCGATCCAGAGCATCCCAAACATGCTCAATGGGTGACGTGTCCGGTGAGTATGCTGGCCATGCAAGAACTGGGATGTTTTCAGCTTCCGGGAATTGTGTACAGATCCTTGCAACACGGGGCCGTGCATTATCACGCTGCGACATGAGGTGATGGTCGTGGATGAATGGCACAGCAATGGGCCTCAGGATCTCGTCACGGTATCTCTGTGTATTCAAAATGCCATCAATAAAATGCACCTGTGTTCGTTGTCCATAACATACGCCTGCCCATACCATAACCCCACTGCCACCATGGGCCACTTGATCCACAACGTTGTGTAGTGGTTTTAGCTGCATGTTAAAATAATGATGAGCTTAACTCACCAAATATGATTCTCCACTAGATCTGTCAAGACACATCTATCACATCCATGAAAGGAGTTATTTAAAACATCATTTTCAGTCAAGGAATTAGTTTAGCTCAAAGGAAAACACGTGTAATAATCGTTATTAAATATACATATTTTACAGTCTCTGATTAGTAATATAAAGTATAACAATACTTGTATGTATTCGTCCAGCGATATTATACACTTCACGTTATCTCATGGCCATAAGTAACGTGACTTTACCAAACAGGATTTGGAGCAAAGGTAGCGTAAATCAAACACAGTTTAAGGGACCAAGTATATGAGTTGAGCACAGAAAACCCATCACAAGTGAATATATGGTTGTTTAACTCTAACTCTACTCGACATGGTAAACATAATGACGATCGCAAAAACACAAACAATACATGAAACATGAAACACAATGCGCTAGGGAGCGTGGAGAAAGAAAGAGAGTGAGAGAGAGAGAGAGAGACAGAGAGAGCATGGCCGCGAGGCAGGTAAAACATTTCTGAACACCAATAACAATCATCTTTAACATAGAGGCATGAACTTAATGCAGCTATTCTATACTGTATATAGAATCAGATACTTGCGAGCTCTGTGCCGGACTAATATCCGTATGCGCGTGGAAAGATGGAAATGTTCAAATGGTTTCAGAATGCAGTCCTGCTGAGAAGTTCCGGGCCCCGTGATCGGCCGCATGGCTCAGCCATGGTGTGCGAGGCAGCAGAAGTCCATTGTTCCTTCTTTCCCCCCAGTGGGGGAAAAGGACAGTCTCCGAAGAGACGCTACGAACCAGTTTCTGATGAGGGCAGGTATAGAGAAAAAGGACAAGCAGTGTTTTCAGAGCAAGATCGATATTTAACTTCATGAGAGGGCATGCCCACCTGAGTTTGAATCGACCAATCAGAGTTGAGCAGGGAAAAGGTTCTTTGTCCACTCAACAGCTAATTTGCATCTTTATGACCTCCTAGTCACTTTACAAAATACCAGTCCAAATTATAACATAATGAATATAAAGTGTTCTATGATCACACAATATATATATAAACAAGGAGGAATTATAAAGAGAAACATTTAGGTATCAAATATGTCGGGTTTGAATTGCATCAAGTCATGATTCATTCGGACGTACGAATACAAACAAAGCCTGAATTAAACTTGCCTATTTAACAGTTACAGATTATTTAAAATGGCAAGAGCACCAACATATAACATAGATATTTACATATATTTATAGAAAAGGACAGTTTAGTGTAGTTTTGTCAGAGAAGTTTCTCTGGATAAGTTCCAGGTGAGACAAAACAGAGACACTTCTCACATCTCCTTTGCTTGCTTTTAAATTTAGGAGTCGTAAATATCGCATGGAGAAACAAAAGGTTATCAACACTTTCAGGGGGGGACAACCTAAATCCAGGCCCCCCTGGAGCCAGGTTTGGCTCTGGTCTTTTGATGATGGTATCAAGAAACCAGGACAAAAGGGAATGTGGGGGTAATGGCTTTTCTTTTAATGATCCAGGCACTACAGTTGACATCAGCAAACCGCTCACCCACACGACGCCATACACGCTGTCTGCCATCTGCCCTGTACAGTAAAAACCGGGGGTTCATCCGTGAAGAGAACACCTCTCCAAAGTGCCAGACGCCATCGAATGTGAGCATTTGCCCACTCAAGTCGGTTACGATGATGAACTGCAGTCAGGTCAAGACCCCAATGAGGACGACGAGCATGC
This sequence comes from Triplophysa rosa, assembly GCF_024868665.1. Classification (NCBI taxonomy): domain Eukaryota; kingdom Metazoa; phylum Chordata; class Actinopteri; order Cypriniformes; family Nemacheilidae; genus Triplophysa; species Triplophysa rosa. The sequence goes on along the minus strand of NC_079898.1, from coordinate 27,042,254 downwards.
AGATGAGCTTCCCTGAGACGGTTTCTGACAGTTTGTGCAGAAATTCTTTGGTTATGCAAACCGATTGTTGCAGCAGCTGTCCGGGTGGCTGGTCTCAGATGATCTTGGAGGTGAAGATGCTGGATGTGGAGGTCCTGGGCTGGTGTGGTTACACGTGGTCTGCGGTTGTGAGGCCAGTTGGATGTACTGCAAAATTCTCTGAAACGCCTTTGGAGACTGCTTATGGTAGAGAAATTAACATTCAATTCACGGGCAGCAGCTCTGGTGGACATTCCTGCAGTCAGCATGCCAATTGCACGCTCCCTAAAAACTTGCGACATCTGTGGCATTGTGCTGTGTGATAAAACTGCACATTTTAGAGTGGCCTTTTATTGTGGCCGGCCTAAGGCACACATGTGCAATAATCATGCTGTCTAATCAGCATCTTGATATGCCACACCTGTGAGGTGGATGGATTATCTCGGCAAAGGAGAAGTGCTCACTAACACAGGTTTAGACAGATTTGTGAACAATATTTGAGAGAAATAGGCCTTTTGTGTACATAGAAAAAGTCTTAGATTGAGTTCAGCTCATGAAAAATGGGGGAAAAAACAAAAGTGTTGCGTTTATAATTTTGGTCAGTGTATAAAGCTAATGTGCACTGTGAGTAAACCAATTTCTCTCAATGATTCCTCCAAGGAGAGCCTTTGTCCTGTTCAAATGTCTGTGTTTGTTTTTGCTTATAACAGCTAACATCCACAAAATCATCTGGAAACGGCTGTTTTATTTGCTAGAGGGAACGGGTGTCCACAGCAGCACACAATACCATTTACATAAGAAATCACAGAAGAAATAATCGTTCAAGTGAATAAATGAGAAATAACTTGATTTTGCTTACATTTGTAGAGTGCATGAGATAATCCTTAAAACAGTCGCTATGGCAACTGCTCTGGCTTTAAAAGTTTTCAAAAATAACCTAAAATGGCTGCTCACAGATCCAAAGTGTGAAAACTGAAGCAGTTCAGATCAGAACTCAGAGAATGAAAATGCCGGAGTTCACCAATGGACGAATAACTACGAGTAATATTCGAGTTATGTGTTAAAAACAATATCTGAGTGATTCTCACGAAACCACTGAAACATCATGGCAGCAGATTTGAATTATAAAACATACAATTCGGTAACACAACAAATGATCATAATAAAGATAATTGTGTTGTCTACCTTGGAAGAAGACAGGAAATAATTATTTGTGTATTTTGTTGCTTTTTCTGCTGGAATTCTTATAACCGTAATGCATCCCAACTTGTCTGAGTTGTAATTTAAACAGAGTAAATTAAAAATATTGTGAAAAAAACAATTGGATGTTCTACTAGATGTTCTCAAATGACAAAAAAATGATTGTCAGAATATTCATGTATTATAAAACTGAAGAAATAGTGGAGGGAAGAAGTGTCCAGGACTGATATTCTCATCCTCCGTAACGTTTTTAAAGACACACAAATATATTTACATTAAGTTTGATTTTACGTGAAGAAACACATCTACTAGTTCTTTTTAACAAATGACTTTATATTTTTCTAGTTAAAATCTTAATATTCTCTTGTCACACTGTGTACACAACTTTTTCCCTCCTCATTACCGATACAGGTAGCTTTCCACAATTAAAGGAATTTTACATGTATAATATACAGTATTATTAAAATACAATTCATTAATGTCTTATGTATGATTAATAAATAACCTGCTTAGGCATCATGGCTTCGCTTGTTTATAGCAAAACATGCTATGAGATTGACAGTTTTAAATGGTAAAAAAAATGTTAGCAAAGGTTTTTAAATGAATGTGTTTTTAAGAAAACCATGTTTGACATCTTGAAACCAAGATTTCGTGAGAATCACCCATCTAATGACAGTCATACAATTCCAGAAGACTCAGAAGACGGGTTAAGATAGGTTACCCCACACAGATGAGACATAAGCTTTGGAAAGTGTTCGACATCATTACTATGGTAAAGCGACTCATCTTTGGCACTTCATCATCACTGGAGCGTATCTCTCTCTCTCGCTCACACACGTGTATATTTAGCAACATGTGCCAGTCCTGATAGAAGAGTGTTTTATATAAGTCTTTTATATGTCGCTGGCTGGCTCTTTGTGTGGTTGTGTCTGTTTGGCTGTTCTGAAAGCTTCTTAAACAACACAGTCACTTGTGAAGAGAGCCGAGCCGTGTCCCGTGTGTGTCTGTTTCCACAGTCTACTCTTGGACCTTTTCAAGTGTTCTTCTTGTTTCCCAGTAAATGAAAAGCAGAAGATGAAAAGACTCCTGCTCTCCCAGAAGAGTGTAATCCAAAGAAAAAGGGACAGAAGTGCTACTTCACCTCACTCTCCACTGCAATCACATATCATCGCTAAGGGCAGGGGCGATTCTAGGATTCTTTTAATGGGGTGGCACAGGGTGCACCAAGAACAAGTCAGGGGGGCATGGGAAAAGTGGGATGACATAAATATGGCACTGCACAGGTGCCTGGACAACACATCTCTTGTTTTATAAATAAAATACATTAAAAAGACAATAATTGTTCTCAACTTCTTTACAATTGTCATTTTTAAATGGTTAATATATGATTATGAAGTGGTATCGTGTGAACTTTTTGAAAAACTTGCTCATGTTCTGACTTTCACCTGTTTCTGCAGAGATGGCTGCTGGTGTAGTCCTCACTGGCCCTCTCTGACTGGCTCTGACCCGTGCTGCCAGGTTCAGGGCTGCTAATTTGCTGGCAACTTGTCACATGACCTGCGGTGCGCGTGCGGCATTCTGAAAAGTTTTAATATTTTCATCTCAATGCGGCGCCGATGCCCCTAGAAAAAAGGGAGCGTCGCATCGCATGCGCGTCGCATCGTATGTGCATCGCGACCGCATCGCCTCCTGTTTGAGCGCACTTGTCTACATTTAAAATAACGAATATGCGCACGCAAAAGATGCGAAATGTGAGTCGCCCCTAATACTGCAGACGCATTACATGCATCAGATGCACAGGGGCACTGCATGCCCCACAGCACCTGTGCTTCTACTGGATCCACTGCTTTGAGGTGGAAGAGAGTTTCATGTCATAGACTTTAGCAAATTCTATTAACGTGTCTATTAACGATTATCCCTTGTGCATCAATTTAAAAAAACTCACTCTTAGGCTGAAAATGGACAAAAATGTCCACGTCCAAACATGGTCATAATAATATTATACATCCTTATTTTTTCACACTTTCAATTGTGAAATCTGAATCAGTTCTTATCATAACTACCAAACGTTCATTCATTTTTAGAATTTTAACCCTTTAAATAACAGTTTGTTTACATGGTGACCCTATTGTTTTTCATGAAAAAAATGAATAATTCTAAATATTTTCTATATACAACATGTGAAACAGATTTTTTTTATTACTACAGTCATGAATATGTTCATATTTAACAACAACATGAATTTTATTGCATTATTATTTTTTGAGCAGTGTCAGACTTGGGTTCAAAATGGACAAAAATGTCCATGTCCAAAAACCCTCATAAAATTATTAGTTATTCAAATTTTTTCTACTTTTACCAAATTTAATTTTTTAAACAGATCCTTTCCAGATCATAACTACCAAACATTCATTCATTTTCAGAGTTTTAACCTTGTTTGTTTACATAATGCCACATCTATTATGCCTTTATGCTGAAAACTGTACTGAGGGGCTTCTGAACTTCTACATCAAAATCAAGCTCACCTTTTAACTCAGTTAAACAACTATTAAAAATGAATAATAATGCAATCAAGGGATAAAAAAACATGTTTGAACAAAAAATATTTTCAAATCTCAGCAAGCTACAGTGACGTGAATATAAGGAGATGGATTTGTGATTTGCTGTAAAATATGATGTCGTTCTTTCAAGCTGTATACATACACAGACACAAAGAATTTTCAGTATACACATACAAACCACACTTAACATCTATACTAACACATGAACACAGTTTTTTTCCTAATGGACCTGAGTGTAAAAATTGTATGTACCTAGTTTAAAAAACATTTATGAAAGCGAAATGATGTATGATGTTTGCATAAACAGCCAAAACGACAAAGAAAACAAAATTTAAATGGACAAAAATGTCCAAGGGTTAATAATGGACTATACAGTTTTGCAGTCTGTCTGAAAACTCAAATACACACAAACAGTGAAAACACTGTAAATGCCACTTAAAAACTTTCATTCAACAGCTGCCTTGATTTTTTCAATGCAAAACGGCTTTATGAAACTGACATATAAAACGAAGTTGGTTAAACTTGATTTTTTTAATTTATACAAAATGCAACTAGTGTAGATATTTAGTCAGTTGAATATTCAAGTGATCAATTTGAATTTAAGTTTTTAATAAGAAATAGGTGAAATGTTGTAGTTTTGGCAGATTATTATCCATAAACTTAGTTTGAGATCAGGTTAATTGTCCTGCTCTTTATTTTAATGGTAACCTCATCTCAACAGAAACTCTACAAATACTAATGCAGTAAAAATATTCAACATCAATAAATATCCACTTTTTAAAATATTGTGATGTATTAACGTTTTAAGTATACATACATTGGACAAGATTAGAAAATACAATATATCCATACTGCTATGACAGCACATCAACATGATACACAACTCTTTCCTTATTTACTTTCATTTCATTCCAAAACTGTCTGATGTTTTAACCAGTGGAAGAGAAACATTTGACAGAAGAACGCTTCTGTTTTCAGTGACATGGATTTGAAACAACATGAGGGCAAATAAATGACAGATGTTTTATTTCTGGGTGAACTATCCCTTTAATGCACTCAGTTGCTTGGCAACCGTAAGCGACCCAGAGAGAGTCTAATGAACTATACAACTTTTTTCATTTACTCCCTGATTCTCATTATCAATAAATGTAACTATTTATTAAACATTGTTGTGTGTGTTTTATTACAGCAGGGATTTTGCAATGGTCATCACATTTTGTTTTGCAGGCTCTTTTAACCAGCGTTTAACTCTACTTTCCAATATTATGTGTACAAAGCACTGCAGGGATCCAGGTATACAGAGTCAAAATACACAAAGCTGTGTACGACTCGGCTCAGTACAGCTCGCTTCACTTCCGCTCAGTTTGTTACTGTTTAGTACCGTTTCATTGTGGGTGGGATTATAAATTATCGTCATCGTTGCGCCGCCTCTACTGCCGTGGCATCATCGTAGATGCGACACAAACTAACGCACAACACAGGATCAATGGAGCATATGGAGGGCGGATGACAGCAAAACAAAATACTGCTAAAAATACCAGAGAGTTTGGGAAATCCAACCACAAAGAGCAGACGACGACATCATAGTTTGCTCAATGGTGCACGAGGGAAAGCTAATGTGCAGTCGCCATATCATGTCACGAAGCATAAAATGAACTGCCAATATTACATATTAAACTGTATAATAATCCAATAATGCTGGTAATGACGATTCTCTTACCAATCAGTGATCTGTGTGTAAACACGTCACATTTTAGAATCGGTACAGAGCGCTTGAAACCTCAACCGAATTGGTACTAAATAAAAGTCTCGGGTACTGAAGGAACCCCCCCCAAAAGTAAGCTGTACCACGCTGAACCGTGCTGTACTATGCAGTGGAAAAGGGCCAGTTTTCATGCTTGTGTTGCATCCAGGCAGATTCAGAAACCTCAATCACAATCAAATGAGTTTGATTCATCAGAATCCTCTTACCTGCTGATGAAGAGAAGAACAAATAAAGAGCTGAAGATGGTCATGTTGAGAGGATGAGAGCGTCGGTCTGGTGAGGTCTATCTGAGGAAGAACACAAGCAGGTCAATGAAATGATCTCATTCCACATGCACAGGGTCAACACACAGTATGAGCTCATCTGCAGAATCACAGAATTTCATAGTCAGCATAATAAGTATATTTAATGCTATTAATCCTACACTGATTTCACTGAAAAAACACACAAATGCATTGAGTTAGGACGCAGTAATATATTGCATTATGCTGTGAGTGTGAAATGACATCTTTCATGTGCTAAACTTCATCACAGATGGTCATCTTCTTCACCGTGAGACTCTCCATGTGAGAGATCCATTCTCTTGACATCTGCCCTTTCGGCACGTTTATACAGTAAAATCCACACTCATACGACACAGAACACGTTTCAAACACAAGTCTCCAGCAAACATCATCCGACTGTAATAACTCTCCCACAAACACAGCGACGGCACACATCTGCAGTTTAAACAAAACGTCATGAAAGAAATCATATTTCTCACTCTTAAAATCTCTCTCCTTCTCTATTTTCAGTTTACTGCGAGGATAAAAGCAAGCAGAAAACCTTCCAGATGGCATCCAGTCTGACTGTTTGTAAACTAGAAAAAGCAAAAAGCCCGGTCACGACACGCAGAGTGCAGTTAAAATTCACAGCATACATAAGAGGGATGAAGGCATTGGTCACGACAATAATAGATCTGCGAAGAAATATACAACACAACAAAGAATAACAAAACATTGTCAAAGGGCATGTTCCTTTTGGTTTCTGGATTCACGAAAGTGCTCAAGTTTACATCAAGAATAGTGGTAATTCACAAATGTGCATTCAACATTAGAGAAAGAACTCTTTGTTAGAAATCTGTCAATAGCAAACTTCAGTGTCATTAAACACACATGTAAAGCACAGAAAGTGAAATCTGGATCATAACCCCTGAAGGGTATAAAGTGCTGTAATGAACATCTTTAAAGTCACAGGCTGTCTTCTTCAGTATTCAGTATTATGGGTCAAATCAATATAGTCTCATACTACAGGAATCATCAATCACTGCGACATGACCTCAGTTTAAAACTCATTACCTGCCTACAGTATATAAACAGCATCCGTATCATCTGTATCTCAGCACTGGGAATGAAAATGTGATATTTAATGACGCTGAACATAAGAACACAAACGTTGGCATAGTTTGCGTATCATCTGCTCTAATTATTTGAAGAATGGAGAGATTACAGAGGCAGGGAAAGGGGTATGATTCATGATTCGGATTCTCTAAAGAGTAACACCTTTTCTGTGCAGACACAACATGGAAAAAGACAGAAAAACACTGTGATGCCAGATGAAGAACTGCAGATAACAATTATAGGGATTCAGTCTTTTTCAGCTTGTATTAGACCACTAAACCACACACACACTGTTCTGTTCACACTGTGGACGTTGCTCGGTGGCTTTGGTCGGGGTCACTGAGTGCAGCTATGACACGTCAGAGGAGATCTGGCCCTCCCGGCTGAGCCTGGTTTCTCCCGAGGTTTTTTTTTCTCCATTATTCATCATTGGAGTTTGGGTTCCTCGCCACAGCAGAGCAGTGCAGTGTTGGCTTGCTCACCGGGAGACTGCATTTATTTATTTATTTATTCATTTATTTATTAGATATTATTTATTATAATGATCTTGCTTGGTCTATAAACACCATGCACTGTGCTGTGTTTTACCTTTCTGTGTTTTTCTTATTTGCTCCTGTAAAGCTGCTTTGGAACAATGCACATTGTGAAAAGCGCTATATAAATAAAATTGAATTGAATTGAATTGTTCTAAAACCCAGTGCGCTGCTAACCATTTGTAATCATTATAGTTGCTCGAGGGCTGTTCTTTCTATGCGACAAACAGAAACTGTGAGACTGTCTACCCTTAGTGAAGATCTTCATAAAATCCCACGTAACAAAACCTCTAAAACCTCTAAAACCTCAATCCCAAACTCTTCTTGTTCAAACACTTTTTGTTTTTGTATGTCCTCTCCGCAACTATTACACGTGAACTCACAAAGATTAACCCCAAACACATTTCGCCATGAACTCTGACTAACGATTTGTCAGGTTTTGTACATTTTGTGGTATAATGTAACCAACAGTTTTAAACAAAATACACTGAGCTGACATCATATAACTGTATTCTTAAAGCTGTATCACCATCTCTACAAGAGCTGCACTGTGAATAAACCAGCACACACATCCAGAAAAATACTGCACCAACTTCAGTTCCCATGATGCACCTGGGCCAGAGAGCACATTAGTTTTAATCAGACAGAGCGTAAGAGGCACCTGCTGCTCTGTGGCACTTCTATAATGTCTGCCCATCTGTCTACAGCGGCACGCAAACACTGAGACATCACAGTTAACCTGACCACCATAAATAAGTCCTGCCGAATGACAGCCTGCGGAAATACTACATACTGCATGTCCCATAGGAAAGGAAAAAGCTATTGTTTTTCATGCAAACAGAACTGTTCTCTAGAGTTACAGAGACCTCAACCATGAGATTTGCCAAAAGACAAGATAGCAATATAAAAAAAGAGTTCATATGAACATTTGTGCCTTCATTTCTGATGAACATCTGAAACAAAATGAAGTACTAAATGAAACAGTTACGAAACATTTGTCTAAAAAAGAAACTACATTAGATCTATTGAGCTAAGAGCAACATTTGAGTCTGTATTAGTTGACTAAACAATCTACAAAAATGTGGCGCAATGACATAAAAATGTCAACAATGTATATGAGTTCCCTAATCAATCCAACCATCCGTCAATATCAGTTAGTTACAGTCTAAGACCGTCAGGGTCACACTCATCAAACAGGAAGAGTGGGCAGGACATTATGAATCAGCAGCAGGGTCAAACATTTCACATGTCACTTGGGTTTGTGTTCTTGACTGATTGACCCTGAAGGAACCAAAGGTCATGAGGAGGACAGACTATAATGTAGAACACACACATCAAAAGACAAGTAGCAACAATAAAGGAGCAGATCAAGGGGTGAGAGAGTCACGTACGTACAGCAACACATCAACCCTCCCACTGCGCAGACTGACCTAAATATGATTCATGGTCAATCAAGCCAGTGGACAGATGGAGAGAGAGAGCTTTAGGAAAGCCATTATAGCCCTTTCCTGAGCCGGGCATGAGAGCGGTCATGTTTCTGACCTTAAACAGATCAGAAGACACTATCACAATCATTTATAAGGCTCAGCCTCTCAACTCTCAGATGTTATGGGTTTAGCTTTGCATGCCTATAAAGAAACATTATCACATCTTTTCCATCTCTCCATTTGTTTCGTCATAAATATAACTGCTTACAAAAACAAAAGCACATGCCATCTTAACTAGCCAAATGATTTTTTCATGTCATGTTTGTTCCTCATTCTACACTGCAGTGGATCTCAACCATTTAAACTTTAACTGACCATCCTTGTCCACAACACAGTCACAATTTCTACCCAATAAAATATTCCAGAGCTTGGTATGACAAGAAATGTGTATAGTTGTTAGGGCTGTGTATTGGCAAGGGCCTTGCGATACGATACATATCACGACAGATGTGTCACGATACAGTATATTGCAATATATTTCGATATGATACATACTGCAATATATTGCAATACTTTTTTAATCAAAAATGTAATATGAAAATAGAGCTGAAAATTCAACTTGCTGTGGACCACCTGAGGCTTTTTAACATCCCACCAATAAAATCCACCACATACCAGTAGACACCATTATAGTTTCCATAAAAACCAATACAATTCCCATTATAACCATTAAATCCGTTACATTTTCTATTCTGTTTTGGTCAGTGCTCAGGGTTGTTTTGGCTGCTCTTTAGCTTGATAGCATTAATGTCAATTCGTGCATACTGTAGATTGCATTTTAGGAGACAGAATATTGAATAACTCGGAGTTATTAGTTAGTTATTATGCTACTCATGTGCAGCAGGCTACATGGATATAAGCACAGCACTTGGGAAACATGAGTGTGGACGAAGAGCGTTTTTAAAACGAAAACTCTGTTTTGAAATGAAAATCTATTATTGTGGACGTGGTCTAAGAATAAGTTGAAGAGTGGCCTTGACGTGCATGGACCTCTAGAACAGAGGTTCCCAAACTGTGGGTCACGTGAATATAATCGAATTATCCAATGCGCGTTTCATGCGCGCTCTAAACTCGCGGCTGTGCATCCTAAAATCAAAGCGAACCCACGCGTCGGCTCTGAAAGCTAGAGCCCAATGCTTACTCCTGCTTGGCCGTATAAACTGTATATGACGTTAAACGTGATTTAAAAAAATATATCGATAGTAGTGGTTGGACTGTCGATACACTATTTTTGCGAGTTTTCTGGATGGATATTTTTGCACAGCCCTAATAGTTGTTATACAAATAAGCAAATACTAAGAAATATCTTGAGGGTTAGGAGTTTGGTGACATCTCCAAATACAAACAATTATCTCTATATGTATTCCTCCTTTTCATGCTGTTTTTCTGTAAACGATGATGTCTGATGTGAAATGCAGTTAATTTCTTGAGTGCCTGATAAAGCTGAACCTCCACATGACGACAGTCTTTCAGGAGGTGATTGAGGAGGAAATGTGACACTCACTTCTGGAATGTTGATGATAAGAAGAGGGAACATCCTCCTCAACCCTCCTAAAAAATAAATGATGTATGTTAATCCTGTTCATTCTCACTCCTACATTGGCTCTGTAAGGTCATGCTTGATTCAGAGGCGCTGTCCGCTGTGGGATTCAGTACATGTGCTCAATACAGCTGTAATATTACGTCACATTTCATCCCTGGAAATAATAGACACACACATTATATGTCATTTGCTCATTTATGGGTTTATGCATACAGATGAGAAGAAAATGAGACTCGATATTTTCTCAACATGCAAATGTTATATGTTTAAGCCTGACTTATAACTGCAACTGTAAATGGTGCCTTAACATGAAATATCCCATAAGATCGAATACAAAAGTGTAAAAATAGTAAAGATGGAAAAGCAAATATTTATGGATGAGCACGAAAAATAAGTTATCAACTATTCAACTGCATAATAAATCAAATGTCATCGAATAAGACGATAAACAACAGACACCTTCAAGTTTCGTATGATCAGTTTTCCTTCTATACAGTAAACACCGCAATGAAATTCACATTTGACAGACACATAACTCCAGCCAACTTATAAATGGGTTTCTTTCTGCTAATTAACGTCCATCCAACAAATGAGACGTACGCATTATACAACCACATGTTTATACATTACACAATACAACAACGACATGTGTATACACTGTGCTCTGCAAGAATACAGTAAACCTGCTTCAGTGTTAAATGGAAAAGGTGAATGAAGGTAAAATTGTGAAATTCACATGCATACAACATCGCATTGGGACTCGAAAAGACTAACAAAACCAAGAGCACCGTACAACAATCTAACGCATTATTACATTTACACAATTAAATGAACAAATTCATCGTTTTAAAATGGTCCAATAACTGAATTCCTGGAACCGTTTCCAGTCAGAAATCCAGTCGGATCTCTTACCTGTGGCGCCGCGCGGATAAGCGCATTTCTCACAAATATCACAAAATATTGTCAAACAGCGTCCAGAGAGACATTCAACTTCCCGTGTCATCTAAAGTAAATTAGGTTTAAGAGCCTTTTTACTCCGATTCGTGCACAGTCAAGACGCGTAAAGTGCGCGAGGCACAAGTGACACACACTCCCCCGCAGCGCGCGCTCTGACTGAGGTGCGTCAGCCACGTGACTAATACCGCGCGCTCTGTCTGGGGTGCTTCAGTATCACTAGCCGGGTTTCCATCCAAACTTGCGAATTTATCTTACGCGCAAAATTGGAATATCACATAAAACATTTTCGAATAAGCACCGTTTCCATCCAACTAGTCAACCGTCACTTCCTAATAAACTGCTACTAAATATCAGTAAGAAAAGTAAGAGAAGCCACTGAATATAATGATTTTCATATAGAATAATACTTGCGCAAGCAGACGATTACGAAACACAATAAATGCGGTGCTTTTGTGGATGTCTGCTGTTCGGGAAACACAGTCGTGACAGTTCTAAGAGGCAATTACAGAATACTTTGACGACTTTGCTCAGGCATTTAAGAATGACCGTAACAACATTTCTGATGCTGTGTAACAAGATCAGTAGTCTGGTTAGTCAGGTTACGCAGTCTCATAGTGCAGTTACGCTACTTTTTGGAGGAATTTATTCGACAAATGCGTTTCCATCTCCCATTATTCACATTAACCTTTTTCGCAAAAACGAAAAACCACCTCAAGCGAGCGTAAAAACTTTTTTGCGAATTAAGGGTTTTTAATTCGAAATTTGCCGTTTCCATCACTCGTTTCTGATGCGAAACTTCAAAATGCGAATAAAACCAGAGTGATGGAAACCCGCTTAGTGATAGAATCTGTATTTGAATATGAAAGTGTGATGTCAAATCGTTTCCTTAACTCACGCTAATTACCACAGTAACAGACAATGACCGAACATATAGCCCATTATATAAAAGCTGTGCTCCACTTGACGCTGCGCAGATCGAATCGACCCATACATCGAAAAACAACTAAAGTTTGTCACGTGATTTTATGATTTCATTTTTATTCAAACATTTTGCAACATTTCCGCTGTTTTTGGGAAACCATACCTCTATTTTCTCCAAAGCCTCCAATAAACCCGAACATTTCACTGCCCATTGTTCTTCAGTCGCTTCAGTGTGTTGACATGATTCAGCAGGATAGATCAGGGGCGCAGATTGGATTTTTTAACTGGGGGGCACCAAGCTGTCAGCAAATGATGTCAACTCAGTTACTTATTTTGTGTAATTTGGGCTTAACTAATGCTCAATAGTTACTTTGCGTAAATTGGGCTAATGGTTTGTAATAAAAAGCCATTGGAGGATTCTTATTTGAAATCATAGGCTAAATAAACAACGTCGAACAAAGGCCTATCTGATCAACACTAGCAATGCATGATCAAACTGTTATTTGTCTAGTATGCCAATCACCCATCAAAACTTCATGCCTTCTGCAAAATATGTTTTATTTAAACATTTAAACACAAATCAGTAAATTTACCTCAGTCAACTTATACAGCACATTGGGTTAGATGATAATGTTATGCCAAGACCCTAATTAAGTCTTGCAAGTCCAGATAAATTATTATTTCCTGACGATAAATTGTTTGATTTATGCAACTCTTTTTTTTGTAAATTCGCTATTTGCCTCTGTCCACTCACCTAATTGCATAGTCATGCTCTCCACGTTTTGCTGAGTTTGCTAAGTGCAAAAGACTAGGTATACAAATAACAAAACTAATCTGCCACATCTGGGAAAAGTCAACAGGCATAGGACACTTACATTGTTTAGTTTTTGAAAAACGATGGGAATGTTTTTTGTCTCTTCATAGCCTTTGTGTGGCAGTTATGCAGTCTATTTGTTTCAGTCCATAAAAATCACCAGCTCAGTCATCGATGATGGCATTTGATCACTATGGTTACCGCTACTACAGGCACAATTGAACCATATGTCACAGCAGTCACAAGGCAGCAGCGCCATGGCAGAAGTCTCATGCCGGAAGTGGGCGGAGCAAACGTTATCAAACTACTTAGCGTTGCGGAGCGTTTCAAAGTTGTAAGCTATCAATGTTAAGTCAGTATTTAATTAAAAGGTTTTAATTGAAAAGACGTATACGTATATATATACACATATTTATGTGCATGTGCGGGCGTGTATTATACATATAATGCGTCAACAAAAATGTTAATAATGAAATGAAATGAATGAATGATACTTTATTGTCCTTAGTAAAGACATTTGCAGTGGACTTCAATAGCAATAGGTTTGCTCCGACCTGATTCAATAATACATAAGAAACATACACACAATAAACACATGATAAGACATACTCATAAAAATATAAATAAAAAGTGTTTGTCTCGCCTCTGAGCTTTCAAGTGCACAAATTAGTTTTGCAACGGGTTTATCGTGAAAATAGTAGCAAAAGTCAAGGCGGGAAGATTTGAAACTGCAGTGACAGGTTTGAGAGGTTGTAGATGCCTGTTTGTGGTTACAATTCAAATCTGAATCTAGGAAAACAAAAAAAAAAAAAAAAAAAATTAAAAAAAACAAAAAAATTTGAAAAAAAAAAATTAAAAAATTAAAAAAAATTTTAAAAAAAATAAAAATAAAAAAAAAAAATTAAAAAATTAAAAAAAAAAAAAAAAAAAAAAAAATAAAAATAAAATTTTTTATTTAACAAGTTTTAACATTGGGGCTGTGAGTGTACATTTTAGTGTACAGGTACAAATACTCACTTTACAAGTTCACAAATTAAAATCTACATGCTCTCAAGTTTTGCTACTGAAATACCTTCATAGCGCTGCTGTGACGTATGGTTCTTCCCGGGGGCGGGGTCAGGAGTCGTAGCAGGCTAGCAGCCAGCAGCACACAGAGAACGTAAACGTCGGTGGACGACTCGATTCTGAAGCATTGACGGCAAAATAATGAAGGAGCGGCCGGCCTGTCCGCCTCTACTTGGCTAGCGTACATAGCGGAAATCCTGATTAATCCTCAGTTTTACCGATATTTGTAGCCTTTCGTAGGGAAAGTGAGGGGGACAGATCGGGATCTGAGGGGGTCGTGTCCGCCCCGTCCCTAGTTCTATCTGCGTGCCTGGGATAGATCGATGTTCTAGACTGACTGTTGTTTTTGTTTGCATTGTTGTTTTATTAATCGAGTAACAACAAGTCTGTCAGTGCGTTTAAAGCTCCTGAAATAACTGAACTCTATTGGAAATCAACACCATGGACACAGATGACCATGAATTAAAGTGCATATTACAGGACAGGTGATACAGAATACAAAGACTTAATCACATGCAGCATTTGCATTCCTCCCTGAAGCTTTCGAAAATACTCAAATGTGAGAAGTTTGCATCCATGATGTTACACACATTTGATCTGTTTAAACACAGCTAAACAAAAGGAGCTTTTCTTTGTTCAGACTGCTGAAGCTGTTCCTAATAATTTTGGCTCACTTAGTCTCTCATGTAAAACTATATTAGTACAACAATCAGGGAATTAGGATCTAAATATTGCAAAGCAACATTTTTCTAGTTTTACTCTGAATCAGTGAGATGCATTTTGTAAAGGTTTGTGTAGATTAAATTGTGCTTACAAGACATTCAGCACGATAACAAAACTCATTTGTACATTAAGTAATATAATGTTTAAAGTGAAAATACCACAGAGCCAATAGAGTGCTGAAACTGTTTATGATGGTAAGAAAACACGCTTCCTGTTTTCTGTCAGTGATGTAACAGGAGTTTCAGCACCTCGGACAGCAGCTGTTTACTGTGAGCACGAGTAAGAATGATGCTTGCATTAGCAAACACCACCACCACCACCAAATTATTCATCTTTGCAAACCTTCAATTTGTTCTTTTAAGATTCCCACAGCATGATGTTACACATTGTTAAACATTGTGAGAACCTCAATAAGCTTCTGAAAAGCACGATGATAGGATGAGGTGCAAGGAGTGATGAAGATGCCACCCCACATGCATAATAACAGACTCCACTGAGAACTCTCCTACCTTTGCCATGTAATTGGTTCCCATGACATCTATTGTCTGTGAATTTTCAATTCTCTCTCTCCCGCTCGCTCTTTCTCTGTTCTCCCTGGCTGCTTTTATTGATGATTAATTCTCAGTATCTGGCTCTCCCCATCAATTCCCTCCTGCTCTCCATTTCTCATCATCTTCTCTCCAAATCACTTCCACATCTATTCCCTCTCTCTCTCTCTTTATCTGTTTTTCTTTCACCCTGATAAATCCTGCTTTGCCTCTCTCTCATTCTGCACTCTGTGTTTATTTTCATGCCAGGTTCTCGTTCTCTGTTGCGCGTCTCAATCCCTGCGGTTAAGTGGTTTTCCAGCGTCACATATTCTCTGTCAAAGTGCTAGAGCATCTTCACACGGTCATGGCAGCGGTACAGATCTCACAGCATTACGCATCGCACACACACACACACGCACACACACACACACACACACGGATAGATTAACAGAGACAGCAAAGAACAAAGAAACCTTATACATAACACACCTCGAGAGAAGAGCTAGAAGGCAATTTCATGTCCTCAATTCCAGAGTGTGATTATTTAAGCAAGCAACTGAACGACTGAAATGAGACATGTTGTTGTTGTTATAGAAGACTTCCACAAGAAAGTAAGTTAAAGCAAGTGCAGAGCTCCAACACTATTGAGATGTCTCCAAAGATACCCATCCAATAAGGTTAATGACTTTCAGTGCTGAATGACACATTATCTATTTATTTTTTATATAAAATGTATAATGTAAAAATATTTTTTGAATATTGTAAAATAAAATGATATCATAATTTTTAATAATTGTAAAAAAATGTATTTATAATATAACTCGCTTTACTATTGTAAACAGGATTGTCTTTTCAAGCTTTATAAATTGAACCTAAAGAAGTTCCTAATAACACAATGTTTCAGCACACCTTTGGAACATGCTTTCATTACAGGACTCTGACTATAAGCCATTCAATGCTCTCTAGGTTTGGGAACAGAGATAAAGACGTGTGCTTGAATGCACACTGAGATGTGTCTCATCAGACAGCACAGATCTGACAGCCTTCCATGTAGTCATTTTCTCTTTTTTTCTCATGCATGCATGAATGCACGCGCACACACACGCACACGCACATGCACGCGCACACACGCACACACACACACACACACACACACACGCGCACGCACACGCACGCACACGCACACACACGCACACACACACACACACACACACACACGCACACGCACACACACACACACGCAGACAAGATTACAAAGAGTTTTTGGACAGCAGAATAACAAAATTAATACAGAATAGTGTAAAACAGACGCAAGACACTATTGTATTTTACAGTTTACCTCTTTATGTATTTACATCTAATACACTGACCTCTAACTTTGGGAGATACGTGGAGAGAAAATTTCAAGCTTCTGAAGGGAAAAATTTCATGTATCTAGAGATCTGATGTCACGGGCTCATTGACTTACACACAACCTTCAACCAACCGCAAAGCAATGTGCTAAAACACTCTGAACATCTTAAAGCACTCGCCTTGCAAAGCCCTGGAGACCAAATGGCAAAACAACCACTCAGAACATCACAGCAGCTTCATCTGGCCATCATAACTGAAAAACCCGAGACTTCCTGACCAGGTCTTCAGTGTAAAAGAAATGTTTGTTAGGACGATGTGTGAAAGTTTCTTGTCTCAAGGTTTAAATAAGTTGAAAAAGTCCTGACAGGTGAAGGTTATGTGGGCCTTACAGTCAGACTAAACATTCAGTCGATGTAAATCTACAGGGTTTAACGATTTTTATCATCTGCTACAGAAGAACTCAGAAATGATAACGTGACAAGAGGAAGAAAACTCTTGAGCTCAATATGTGGCAGTTCAAGGAGGATTTAAAATATTGATCTAGATTTATGAATTTGAGCAAAAAATCTAGTTAAGTTTGTACATTAACAGCTAATGTGATATATTAACAGATTAACCTATGACAGCTCTAATTTCTTTTTTAGAGAGGAGATAAAAAGTGAGAATAAACAGAAAACCATTTCAGTCAAAGGTCTTTAGAGTAACCAGATGTTTCTTGACTTTTTATAGTCTGTGCAACAGCTAAAGTAAGAGGTTATATTATGGAATCATACAGACTGATAATGAACCTTTTGGGAAGTGTTATGCCCTATGGAAAGTCTCTCTCCCTCTTATTCTCTCAGTGTCTACAGACCGCAGACAGAGTGACCGCCGGGTGACTTTACGTTTTACATTTCAAAGCTCTGCGCCGCCTCATTAGCAGTGATGTGAGACATCACCAGACCTGCTGGTCTGCACACCTCTCCAGTCGTCTGTGATAACTGGATAAAGATCAAAACAAATTACACTAAAGTCACTGATAAATCCCGTTTATACCACACAAGATCAATATACAGCCACTGAATTTTTTGAGGATGTGTACATTGAAACTTCATTGTATTCAGTGTATGATGAGCACCTTCAGAAGCCCCGAAACTGTCAATCAAGCCGGTGGAGTTTTCATAGACACCAATGAGACTCTTGTCTCCATAAACATGTCTCCATGTTTAATTCAGCACGTATTCATGTAATGGCTAAACTACACACATTCATGTTTCGATCTTCTCCAGCCACACAAAAACATATATACAGTATATATACTGTAAAGCTGATAGCATATAATACACGACACCTTAAAAACGTGGAATGGTTGGAGAGCAGCACAGCCCGTGCACATCCCAGCATCCACACCTCAAACACAAAGACCAACGGCAGTGATCTCACAGACCTGGACCTGCTGTGAAGCAGAGATATTTTCAGAACAATGACACGCTCAAACATACGCTGCATGAGAGAATAAAATGAGATATTTAGAGTCATAACGCTCTGCTGAAGACTGTCTTGTGAATTGTGATGAACACGGTCATTATTCAATGAGCTGATTTTGTGTTTTATCTCTTCGTGAAACGCAGCACTCCAGCATCATAGTGAAGCCTTTAACTCAATCAATCTGCTCATGTCTTGTGTTTCACTTCATTGTTTTCCTGATTCCTTCTCTTAAACTCTTAAATTTCATTCTGGAGCAGAAATCACCCGAGTAGAGCACACAGAAGCTCTTCTTAAATGCTAAATACTTGTTTTTGTGCAAATGCATTGTATTCCATGATCTTTTCTGGAAAAAGAACATTTCCTAAACGTATCACAGTCATCCACATTCATTTCACACTCTTACTGTAGCTCATTTCACGTCAACATCTTCTGTCATCTTCTATTAGCATTCATTTATTATCAATTAATTTATCATTTATTTTATTTAGATGGAGTTTTAAAACATATCTGAGGTCTCCTGAGCTATAAAAGAGTCACAGGTTTTAATCTTTTCGTCAGATCAAACACACTTTGTGTGACTGTGACAGAAAGACCCTCAGGGCACAATAACGGCCTCACATAAACATCTCTTCATCCTGTGACCTTCTCCAGTGAGGTCATGGTTGTGGTAGTCATTGTTTTAACCGCTTAGATGACACCTGAGAGAAAGGCCGGAGAGACGAGAGGTGGGTCAGCAGCCATTTGCATTCTGTACATCATTTGAACTGCTGACAACAAACTTCCAGAGAGATTTTTTTCTATTTGTATATTTATGTAACACTTTACAATGCACATTCTTTATATTACATTTACATTACACATACATTTACGCATTTGGCAGACGCTTTTATCCAAAGCGACTTACATTGCATTGTATTATACATTTGTTTCTATGTGCAATCCCCTGGGATGGAACCCATGACCTTGGCGTTGTTAGTGCCGTGCTCTAACCCACTGAGCCACATGAAAGCTACATACAACATATGTAGTTATATACAACATATAATACAATATATTTTTATGGGTATATTGTTTTATCTACACAAGTGTAGTCCTGGTGTATTTCATTACTGCGGTTACACGCCTCCAAAGACAATGTGATAAAAAAAGCAGCAGAGAATTATATAAATAGCAACACTACTGATAAATCTAATAATGGCATTATTGCTTTGAGTTAATTCGCCATTTCATACACACACACACACACACGGTTGACTATCCCCGTGGGGACAGTCCATAGGCGTAATGTTTTTATACTGTACAAACTGTATATTCTATCCCCTATCCCTAACCCTATCCCTAAACCTAAAGATCATAGAACACTTTTTGCATTTTTAGATTTGTAAAAAATATTGTTCTGAACAATTTATAAGCTTTTGTGCCCATGAGGACCTCAATTTTGGTCCCCACGGTGACACGAGTCCCCATGTGTTGGTGTGTATTCAGGTTTAGGTCCCCACCGGGATATACAAACATGAACACACACACACACACACACACACACACAGCCATGCTGAGATTCTCTGGTAAATGTCACTGAACACATTTTCTTCACAAAACTGCAGGAATACAGAGAAGTGTAACAAATGTACTTTGTCATCTCTGTTGTGTGTTTCCTTTGATCAGTCGCACCTCAAGTGTTTACACACACAGAAGTGTCCAGACCGACTCCAAATATAAGTATAAAGAGAAGGAACGAGCTCATGAGAAACGGCCGACATGCTGTAATTGGAAACTGATTTGCATAATAAAGAAAAGGAAACGCTTGAGTCGAGAAGGTGCCAGAATGTGAAGCAGATCACGGACTAAAAACCAAGAACCGCTTACTTTTATAAATATAATCCATAAGAAAATGAGCAGTCTGCACTGCTCGACAAGGTTTACTTTAGTTTGCTCAACAAAGAAATACTGGACCCTGAAAAGCTGCTTTAAAACACCAGGCATGATCTAAGTGAAATGGAGATTGTGTTTTTAGCAGTGGAGTTTGCAGTCTGCCAGAAACCACAGCTGATGATTTACAGTAGACCTTCAAAACATCAAACTGTCTCTTTAGTGATTTAGTCACACGTTTCATACGGGCTTCTCCCTCGATACCGTTCTTTAAGTGGGTCATGAAACACAGAAGCAGAACTATAAGACACCTCCTTCACCTTCTCAAGACACAAAGTGTCAAGATGAACTGAGATTCATAAAAGCGCACTGAATGAATCAACAACATATAAAGAGAGGAAGGATCTCAATAAAACCTGGAGCGCATGTACAAACATCAATGTTAAAGTGAAACTTCTTCCATCATTTATTCACTCTCATGTCATGTCAAACCTGTACGAGTTTCTTTCTTCTTCAGAACACAACAGAAGATATTTTGAAGAATATTGAACACTGAACTCCATTGACTTTCATTGAAAGGACACAACACCACTGAGACATTTCTCAAAATATCTTCTGTTGTGTTCCACTGAAGAAAGACTCACATACAGATTAACAAACACATGAGGAGAATAAATGATTACAGAATTTAGATTTTAGATTCAATTTAGATTTAGATTCAATTTATTGTCATTGCACATGTACAAGTACAAGGCAACGAAATGTGACCTCTGCATTTAACCCATCCAGAGAGTAGTGAACACACGCACAGCAAGGGGTGACCACACGTACACCCGGAGCAGTGGGCAGCTATCACTGCAGCGCCCGGGGAGCAAGTAGGGGTCAGGTGCCTTGCTCAAGGACACCTCAGTCGTTACCCGCCGGCCCTGGGAATCCAACCGGCATGAGTCCGACTCTCTAACCATTAGGCCACAACTGCCCCCATTTTTTGGTACTATGTGTGCTGTGCTGAAAAAAAAACACAAGACACAAGATCTCAACGCCATCATATTGACAATTTGACAGGAAAAAAACTGTGAATGGAAAGAAAAAACACACTGTGTCCAACTAAATTTAAACAAGTAGCAATATCACAGAATGTCAGTAACCAAACAGATCTCATCCCCCATTGATTCCCATAGGGAAAATAAAAACTATGGGAGTCAATGGGGATGAGATCTGCTTGGTTACTGACATTCTTACAAATATCTTCCTTTGTGTTTAGCAGAACAAAGACATTTAAGCAGGTTTGGAACAACCTGAGGGTGAGTAAATGACGACAGAATTTTCATTTTTAGGTGAACTTTCCCTTCAAGAACATTATACAGTTAACATTACAAGTGAAAGACTTTAGGTCAGGATCTTCTATCAGAATAATGGTGTTTCCAGTAAAGAGCCTCAGTCTCTCTCTCTCTTTTATTTTTCAGTTTCTCCAACCATGCGTCACATGAAGACACGTTTAACCAAACCATCAACATAAGTTTCAACAGTAGGCTCACAGATAGTTGCTATACTACATTCAAATATTCAAAACCTCAGCAGGATTTTTGCATTCAGCTGAGGTTTGAATATCTTAACGTCACAGATTTCTCACTGAATAAATACAGTAAGTGTCCATTTGCATGATGTGTATGTAGTGTTGGCTGTTGTGGTAAAGTATATGGGAAGACATGCACAGACATCTGCTGGATATATATATATATATATATGCATGACTCTGCGAGCAACACTATTTTAATTCTGATACCCACGAGACACACATGAAGATGAAGAAACACAACCGTCTGCGGCACACCGTGAAGAAAGATGTTCATTTTAGAAAGAATTATTACATACATTTAGAGGTTATTAAAGTCAATTTTCACAATCTGTTGTACTAAAGAGACACACTTGCAAGTAAAATAGGATTTTCAGGACCTGATGTTGACAAAAACCAAATTTGAGGTGAAGATTTTAAAGAGCTTACATTATATAGAATGACTGAAGAAGGGTTTCACAGGATCTTACATTCCTCTTCAATAGAACATTGTGAAAATGATTCTCTCTTTTTGAAATAATGTGCAGTAAAACATTCACACAGGGCTATAAAATTCACAATTCTGTATATGTGAGCTATTTCTGTCCACTGTCACCCGCACACGGCACGCACGCACACACGCATGTCTGGTTTATTTTACACACACACAAAACAAACAAGTGCTGTGTGTCACACTTGCCTTCAGGGTTTAAACTGTCCCTTCACAATACTTCATCTTCTCATTCTTCAACTTTATTCTTTTGCCTTTCTGTCTCTTTATCTGTTGTTCTTGGATGACTTCGGGAGCCGAGCAGCTTCATGTGATGAGATGAAAGTGAAGCGAAAGTGGAAATGTTTGCTTAAATCTCATCTTAAATCTTAGATGTTCCATCTGAGAAAACGAGTCAGAAATGTGTCTGTCATGAGAGTTTGAGAAGAGACGTCAACAATGTGTCAAACTGAGCTCAGATTCGTCTCGTCTGCAATCAAAAGTCATATTAATGAAGATCTCAATATCAACTCAAACATTCTCATTAAATATACCCAAATCCAGATCTACATTCATTGGTCTCATAACCATACGTGTTAAAATGACATGAGACCTACTTAACACACCCTTCAAACTTCAAAAGCTCTCTTCAAATTGACCAAACCTATCAAACTACAGAAGACCTTCAGACTGGAAATCTCTTTTCAATTTATCCAAGTATTGAAGCTCATCAGATTCGTACCCTTCAAACCTCAAACCTCTCTTTCATGTCACCAAACTACAGACATCTGAATAACCTTCACACACACTTCAAGGCTGTTTTAAACATTCAGGCAGGTCGATTCAGACCTCTGCATCTTGACTAATGTGAGCAAACATCGGAACAAAACGGAGAAACATCTGAGAAAAAGTAGACTAAAGCAGAATCTCATTGCTGTAAATCACTCCCACCTCAGACAAGGATAATAAACGAGAAAGAGTCCAGACATACCCTGTGACACAAGCCTACAGTGCAATTCAAATGAGAGAACACTAAATATTTTACATTAAGAGCAAACAACAAAAAAGGGGGTTTTGAATAGAAAGGCTGTAAAGTAAGATTTCCCAGAACACATATCCATTAACACAAGTGAAGCTGAGGAGCTTCATCAAACGTTCCAATAAACACAATCAAACTTACAAACTCTGTTCTTTAAGGAAAACCAAAAGCATTCCTGACACACTCTTGAAAAACTTATGTGGAGTTTAGAACATATTTGCGGTGTTTACAAAAGCTACTGAACGTTCAGGAAAGCATCAGCTCGAGGGACACGCCCACTACCAGCGCTGCTAATTCAGTCAGGTCTCTTTAGCGACTTTTTGAAAGTTCTTAACACCAAAATCTAGCAACTGCTTGGAAAACATTAGCTTTCACAGTAGAAAAGTGAAAAAATTGTTCACCTTATATTGACACGTTCCTAGTTAGGGTGTCTTCTGGTAAGATTGAAACCCACCACAGGGTGTCCGGTGTTGTGCCGAAAACACACTCCCTGCCAGATTATGCACCCCCCCTCCCCACAATGGTTAGGTTGAGGATTAGGTGTTAGGGGAGGGTTTAGGATTAGGATTGGGTGTGGGGAGGGGTTAGAATTAGCCAATCGGACAGCGTGTTATTGAAGGGGGTGCAGAATCTGGCGGGGAGTGTGTTTTCGGCACAACACCGGTAAGAGACTGATTCTTAGATGTCGGTTGGGAATAACCCGTTTATTTTCGTCACCACAACTCAAATATTTAGTTCACGTGGTGTATGTGTGGTTTGTATGCCATTAACGCATAACACCCGTGAAATCATAAGCTAAAGTAAACAAACAGAAAAATAGCAGCGAAAGTTCGCTTCTGCGTCAGCGCTCCTGCTTATCTCCAACTCAGTTCTGTGGGCGGGACGTTCCCCTGCACGGAGATTCGCAGGCGCTGATTGGCTGCTGTGCTGTGTCAATCTCGGCAAGAAACAGAAATATATTATCAGGGATCGCATTGCTAACAGCGGTAGCCTTTTTAACAGCCGCCCCCAGATTCCCGGAAGGGAATGTGTGTTAATTTATCAAAAAGGCATTCAAGTGATATGTATAGTACATTACTCAGGAATGTTAGGCAATTGTATGATGCGTGCTATAGGGCGTGTGTATGTCTTTGAGCCCACCTTAATGTTAGCAGTTCTCACTCTGCCATCTGTGCCAGGAAAGACCTCTGACACTCGTCCCACTGGCCAAAGGGCTCGGGGCAATTGTGGGTCAATGATCATCACTGCAGTGCCAACTGGAATGTCCCTTTTGTCGTCCTGCCACTTCTGGTTCTGAAGACCAGGAAGGTAGAACTTCAGAAAGTGCTTCCAGAAATGGTCTGCGAGGACTTGGCTGTGTCTCCATCGTTTTCTGCTTATAAACTCGGATTCGGGATACACTATTTGGGGTAGAGATGAGTCTGGCCGCCCCATGAGGAGAGAGTTGGGAGTGATGGGATCGGGGTCTGCAATGTCTGATGAGGTGTAACCCAGCGGCTTAGAGTTTAGAATCCCTTCAATCTCTACTAACACGGTTTGCAACACCTCAAAGGTAACAGACTGTGCTCCGATAGTGGCTGTCAGTGCTTGTTTGAGAGAACGGATTTCCCGCTCCCAGCATCCCCCAAAGTGAGGGGAATTCGGGGGGTTAAACCGGAATTGAATCTGTTGTTTGACCAGCTGTTCCTGAAGTCCTGGGGCAAGGGCCGCAAAGGCTTCTTTAAGCTCTCTTTCTCCTCCCTTAAAATTAGTGCCCTGATCCGAGATGAGTTCAAAAGGGGTTCCACGCCTGGCTGTAAAGCGCCTAAGGGCCATAAGGAAAGAGTCGGTGTCCATGCTATGTAGGAGGTCGATGTACACTGCTCGTGTAGTTAAGCACTTAAATATGATACCCCATTTTTACTCAGTCCTCCTACCAACTTTGAATAGCATAAGGGCCAAAACAGTCCATGCCTGTTGAATAGAATGCAGGCCTGAACAAGCGTAGCCTGGATGGAGGGAGGTCTGCCATTTTGGGTATCTCAGGATTCTTTCTCCATTTTTGGCACTCTACACAGCATCGTTGACTTCGTTTGACAGCTTCCCTGCCACGGAGAATCCAGTACTTTCGGCGCAGTTCAGCAAACACTCTCTCATACCCTGGGTGGTGAAGTTTGGCATCATAAGCTTGAATGATAAGATGTGTGACTGGGTGCTTAGGATCAAGGACAATGGGATGCTTGCTGCCTTGCTCAAGGTGGGAACTGTGGCGAAGACGACCTCCAACTCGAATTAGCTTAGTCTCACTGTCAAGTTCAGGGGCTAGTGCCTTTAAGCGACTGCTGTGGTTAAGAGTTATACCAGCTTTTAAATGTTCAAGGTCTACGGGAAAAGACTCTTGCTGGCATTGTTGTAAAAGAGTGAACTCTGCATTTCTGTAGTCGATGACCGTTGGGTTAGCATCAGTGACCTCTTGAGAGGCTGTGGCCTCGAACAACTCTTGAAAGGTCTTACAATGATCAAGGTTAGGGATTGAGGTGCTAGTTATCAAGCATAAAAGTGTACACACACCTGTCTTACGCAGCTCATCTCCATCTTTGTTCACTGAATGTGGTGGTGTGACAGGCCATGAACTCGGAGAATCCCTCAAGAATGAAGGCCCGAGATGCCAGTGGCTGTCTGGACCAAGCTCCCGGAGTGTCCGACCCCTTGTTATGTCATCAGCTGGGTTTTGGGACGATGGCACAAATTTCCAGGTATGCTGCTCTGTAAGATCCTGGATCTCTGCCACACGGGTACCGACAAAGACCTTGAATCGACAAGACTCGGAATTAAGCCAAGTCAATACTGTGGTTGAGTCGGTCCATAATGTGATGTGCTGAATCGGCAAGGTCAATTCTGCTTGCGCGACTCTGGCAAGTTGGGCACCAGTTAGCACTGCACAGAGCTCTAGGCGGGGTATCGACTGCTGCTTTTTTGGGGCTACTTTTGACCGTGCTGTGAAGAAGGCAACTTCAACATCTCCCTGCTGGTCCTCGGTCCTTAAATAAGCAACGGAGCCATACGCTCTTTCAGAGGCATCACAAAAGATGTGTACATCTTGCTTACTGGTTTCTTTGTCTTTTACAGGACTCGTGTAAGGCATTGGGAAGGCAATGTCTGGTAAGGTTGACAACTCCACTTCCCACTCTGTCCAAAGTTTTAGTATCTCTGGGGGAAGGTTAGGATCATCCCATTCCCTTTTTTTGTCCCACAAGCGCTGAACTATGACCTTAGCTCTGGTGGTATACGGGATGAGGTAGCCAAGGGGGTCGTATTGCCTTGCCAGGGTTCTGTAAATGTTACGCATAGTGGTGCTAGTACTGTCGATGGGATGATGCCTGTAGGAAAGCGTGTCCTTTTGGTGGTTCCAAAGAAGTCCCAAAGCAGATTCAGGTGTTTCTGTTCGTCCGTGGGTGATCCAGAGCTCAGTGCTGGCTGATTTCAACTCTGAGGGTAGATGATTGATGGTTGTGAGCTGATTACTAGACCACTGTCTTAATTCAAATCCTCCTTCTGCCAAGAGGACCCTGATCTTGTCGACGAAGTTTCTGGCTTCCTCCATTGTATGGAAGCTCTGGAGGCAGTTGTCAACGTAGAAGGATTTCATAACAGAATGTCTGACATCTTCTCCCGGTTGGCTGTGATCAAGAACATGCTTCTGAAGGGAGTACACAGCGCAACAGGGACTGCAGGTGGTCCCAAAGGGTAGGACTTGCCACTCAAACACGCTGGGTGGTTCCTCTACCTTGAGGTCTCTCCAAAGAAATCTCAGAAGTGGTCTGTCTTCAGGGAGCAATCGAATCTGGTGAAACATTCCACGTATATCACTGCTGATTGCAACTGAGTGTTCTCGGAATCTTAGAAGAACAGCGAGTAGGGATGGTCCCAATACTGGTCCAGGGAGCAAGAGTTTGTTGAGATTCTGGCTCTGATGTTGGAATGAGCAATTGAAAACTACTCTATTTTTTTCATTGTGCTGGACCATGTGATGTGGGATGTACCAGGAGTGGGCAGAGTTCTGTTCAGAATGCTGATCGAGTTTAGTAACATAGCCTGCTTGCTCCATTTTATGAATTTCTGCTGTGTAGGCAGCTCCTTGGCCTGGAGTTTTAGCCAATCGCTTCTCAGTTGCTCTCAGCTGTGGCATCACGGCATCTTTGGCAGCATGGGGCTGTGGCATGTTTTTGATCCGCAGAAGAGGGGTTGCGTATCTCTTTACTCCATCTACTTCGACTCTGACTGTTTTGGCATCAAGGAGCGCTATTGCCTCATGATCTTGCTTAGATCGGATGCTGGCCTTTTCACTGAGCCATGGAAGTACATCCATCTGCCACAGTCGTTCCACATGCTTAAAGAGATCTGCCTCTGGAGATGTGATTGAGAGGCAGTAACAGGATTGTTCTCTGACCTCTTGTCGTAGATGTTGCACAGGGCCCTGTAATGTCCAGCCAAGGCGTGTCTTAATGGCTGCAGGACCCCCTGGAGGGCCAAGGCGGACCGGCTCCACTGGAGTAATAAGATGGGGGAAGTCTGAACCAATGAGCAATACAGGACTAACAGCCTCTAGATTTCGCAGTGGAAGCCCCCGTAAGTGTTGGTATTTCTTTCTCAGCACTTTCACTGGGTGTGTGTGCTCCACAAGGCTTAGTTGTTGGGCTGTGAATGCTCCTTTAATTTGAAACACCTTCTTGGGTTGTGACAATGGGGAGATAGAGAATGACACCGTCGCACCACTAAGAACCTGAAGCTCTTGTCTGACAGTGCGGAGTGGTAAATCCTCAGGCTTGCCTCCAAGCCCAAGCTGCTGGGCAGCACTATGTAGTAGAATAGTTCTTTCCGAACCGTCATCTTGAATGGCATAGGCAGTCATGCATTGCTTTCCATTCCTGATGATCACCTTGCTGATTTTCAGAAGAACTCTTCTGCTGGCAGGAGGCTTTCGAATGAGAAGAATTTCGTTCATGGTATTAAGTAGACAGGAGTTCGTCTGTTCGGTAGCTTCATTTGGCACAGCTTGTGAGCTTCCATTACCTTTCATCGCAGTGTCATGAAGGACTAGCAAATGTCGGCTGTTACATTGCTTGCAGCGCATTTTTAGACTGCATTCTGACGCTTGATGGCTCCTACCACAGCGCCAACATCGATGATTCTCCTTGACCCAAGCACGTTTCTGGTCTGCAGTAAGCATCCTGAAATTAGCACAGTTATTCAAGGAGTGCTTAGTGTGATCGCAGTAGGGGCAGTAAGGTTTTGGAGTGGCTTTCGCCGTTGGAGATGAAGTCGAATCAACCATTCTTTTCTCGGTGTTAAGCAGGATGTTAGCATTCTTACCCAAAGGCTTGTATTCTTTGACCATCTGTTGGATCCGTGAAGCAGGCCCTCTGCGCTGATTAGTTACAAACCTTGAAGTGTCCTCCTGTACTTGTATCTCATATTCCAGCCATTCAGATAAATCCAAGAGGGTTGGAATCGGCACTCGCATCGGATGTGCGAATCGACGGAAGCTTGATCTGAAGTCGTGTGGTAATTTCCCTAACAGTCTGGATACATGTGAGCCACACTGTAATTCGTAAGTGCCTTCCCTTCCAAGTTGGCCCAGCATACCAACAAGAGACCGAACTTTTAGAGCAAACAGTCTGAAAGATTTAACATCGCCACTGTTAATGTTTGGGCCATCCATAAGTTCAGCTATCCGTTGTAGCGCAAGCTGGTGGGGCTAGCCATACTGTTGATCTAGGGCAGCCATGGTCTTGGTAAAGGGGTACTGAGAGTGACAGTACGAATCAGCAATAAGTAGTGCCTCCTCTAGTTTAAGGTGATCTGTCAGGATCTGAAATTTAAACGTCTCTGAAGCATTCACCGGAAGTGTATTCTCCAAGGCAATCTTCAGCCGTGAGAACTCTCTCAGATTTGGATGTACAAAGTCTGGAATGGTGGGGGTAGGACCTCTGTACATTGACTCATGTGCGCTATGAGGTATTAGCTGGTGCCACATAGAACCGTAAGGTTGAGAGGGAGTTTGTACTGGTTGATATGGAGAAAATTGATTCTTTCCGTAGTAGCTTTCGTCCTCTTCAGGAATCTCCCCCCTAGATGGCTGTGCATCTGGAGTGTAGAATAGAGGGGACTCTTTATCCTTTGAGGCAGTTGGGTGAGGTTTGGAGGAGTGTCTAACACGTGGTGCGGCGACAGGGCTAAAGTCCCTCTCAACAGGCTGTATATTTTTACCACGGCGAGGAGCAGGAACAGGCTGGTAAGAGCTTGCCCGAGGCATGGGAATGTGGTCCATCTGAATTTGCAGCTGCTGCATCTGCCGCTTCAAATCAGAGAGCTCCTGAGCATACTGCTGGTTTGTCTGCTGCAATGCTTCCCTTTCCTGCTGGACAACCTGCACACTTTGATGCATGTGCTGGTGCGTATAGCGAGGGCTCTCATTCCGTTGTTTAAGTATGTCGGTCTCTGACCTGCTTAGTTCAGTGTCAGACCACTCATCTTGACTATGAGGCTCTCCGCATAAAGGCTGCAGTAATTTCAATCCTGTAGCACCCTCCTGGTAATCTTCATCCTTGTATAGATGAGATGGTATTTGAGTATGTGGTGAAACGGGTTCATGATACAGTTTAGGCTGGACAAAGCCAGTAAGATCATAATCTACATATCGAGCGGGAAGGGCACTCTTCCTTCTGACGCGCTCAGTTGGCTCTTCCTGTACATATGTTGACATTCTTTCAGCCTGCGGTAAGTCTAAATCCGGCTCGAAGGACCATGAAAAAATTGTTCAACTTATATTGACACGTTCCTAGTTAGGGTGTCTTCTGGTAAGATTGAAACCCACCACAGGGTGTCCGGTAAGAGACTAATTCTTAGATGTCGGTTGGGAATAACCCGTTTATTTTCGTCACCACAACTCAAATATTTAGTTCACGTGGTGTACGTGTGGTTTGTATGCCATTAACGAATAACACCCGTGAAATCATAAGCTAAAGTAAACAAACAGAAAAATAGCAGCGAAAGTTCGCTTCTGCGTCAGCGCTCCTGCTTATCTCCAACTCAGTTCTGTGGGCGGGACGTTCCCCTGCACGGAGATTCGCAGGCGCTGATTGGCTGCTGTGCTGTGTCAATCTCGGCAAGAAACAGAAATATATTATCAGGGATCGCAGTGCTAACAGCGGTAGCCTTTTTAACAAAAAGCGTCTTCTTCCTTCTAGTTCTGTCAAGACACAAGTGCAGTTTGCGCAGCTCTCTCGGCAGCCAGAAGCAGCACGTGATCGTACTACAGCTGACACCTGAACAAAGCAATTATCACGTGTCTGCTTCTCTTTCCTTTATCAGTAACATTAACTCAGTTCATCTGTAAATATGCACATAGTTTGTCACCCAGGCGAAGCTGTGTGCTGCTGTATGAGAGAAAAAATAACCAAGTATTTACGTGTTTTGCTCTTTGGGCTGAAACATTTTCTAAGTAAAAATAAAGTCTGTTTGACTAGTGTACAGATTTTTTAATGAAAAAATGTCCCAGTCTAAGGCATCTAATATATTGTCATTTCTGATATGATCTTCATACTGTGTGTAAAAGTGGGTCAGATCGTCCATATACACAGATAGACACTGAACTTGGGTATTTTCAGCGACGATGTCACTGATCACTATCTTATAACATGTACACTGCGCACTGCAGAAATCATAAGAGGTAAAACATTATGAGCCGCGGGAATTACTTTCGTTTTGAATGTAGCAGCGTTTTGGGCTTCTAAAGATGTGGCGTCTCAGGAGGACGTGCATTTAAAGCACACCGTTCTTAAAGTCTCTCCACTTATTTGAAATGTTAAGGCGAGCCAGTTAAAGATGATTGACGGGCCGCATTTGGCCCGCGGGCCACCATTTGACTAGCCCTGTAGTAATACATTACGGGACAGTACAAAAAGCTTTATAAAACATTAATCTTGTGTACTAGGCTTTATGCCAAACCAGGGCGATTCTAGGTTTTCAATATTAGAGGGGGCTCAGCCTCCAATGAGGATATATATAAATATATATAAAAAAATTATATAGCCACTCTCTAAGCACCACATACTGCGCACCCATTGCCAACAAAACACAGACATCAGTTTCACTCACCGCATGCGGTTCATGTCCGGCATCTTTTAGCGCTGGGACGGTTCCATATATCAGTTTCAAACCATCTCCAAATCCAGCGTTATATCCAGCATTTATAGAACATTCATCACCCAAATGCAGTGAACAAACAAACACCTGAACTGCTCTCTCTCTCTCTCTCTCCTGCACACAAGTGAAAGTGACGTCTGCGCATGCTCCTTCTCCTGCTCTCCTTGCTGCCGCGTGCTTTTCCGGGAGAATTGTCCAATAAGGGATTAAGAAAAATTGTTACGAAACTTTTTTCATACGCCCAAAAAATTGTTACGAAACTTTTTTCATACGCCCAAAAAATTGTTACGAAACTTTTTTCATACGCCCAACTGGTTCATACGCCCAACTGGTTTTTTGACAAGTTGACCATGTTAAGCATGAGAAGACAGCACATTTAACATTCTAAAGAAGTCATATGCATGACACACCGTTGCACCACCCCTTTAAGAAAGAATATGTAGAAAAGCATACAAGATATTATATATCACATTAATCGGTCAATCTACAACATTTATAATTCAAAGTGACAACAACAGCCACAAATCCATATAATAAATGTCACAATCAACTGCTGAGTCATTATTTAGTAGGAATAACTTGATTTTATGTTTCCCTGCCATTCATTCTGATTAGCACGAGCGCTGTCACTCCTGTGCATGAGTGCGTGTTCCTCTATCACATCCACAATATGTTTTAAATTAATAATTCTGAAAAACGACAAAGAGCTTCTAGGTACACTTTAGTTTCATCAGAACTCCGAACAATGAATAACACACACAGGCTGAACTACAGTAAGTCCATCTGACCGTCGTCTTCCCGGGCCGCTCAAAACTACCGTCAGCTCTCTGTAGCTAGGTGCAGAAAATCAAACAGCACATCATCATGAATGACACGTTTCTGTGCGCTACAACACCATCATGATCGTGTTCTAAAGTATGACGTCATTGGTGTGAAGTGCTTTCATTTCGCTGCAGGAAACATAAACAACTAACGTTAGTTAACGAGGGGTGAACGCAGACATAACTTTTACAGTGGATGGGAAAGGGTCTTCCACACACCTCGTAACATTACTCTGCTTATGCGCAGTCGTGGCCTAATGTTAGAGAGTGGGACTCGTGACCAGAAG
The DNA here is from genome assembly GCF_024868665.1 of Triplophysa rosa. Classification (NCBI taxonomy): domain Eukaryota; kingdom Metazoa; phylum Chordata; class Actinopteri; order Cypriniformes; family Nemacheilidae; genus Triplophysa; species Triplophysa rosa. The sequence continues at coordinate 27,009,690 of NC_079898.1, read as the reverse complement.
GTTGCCGGTTGGATTCCCAGGGCCGGCGGGTAACGACTGAGGTGTCCTTGAGCAAGGCACCTGACCCCTACTTGCTCCCCGGGCGCTGCAGTGATAGCTGCCCACTGCTCCGGGTGTACGTGTGGTCACCACTTGCTGTGCGTGTGGTCACTACTCTCTGGATGGGTTAAAAGCAGAGGTCACATTTCGGGTATGGGTCACCATATCTCAACTCAACTCAACTTTATTTATATAGCGCTTTTACAATTTTCATTGTTACAAAGCAGCTGTACATGAGACACATTGACTACAAGCAAAACAATCAAAGTTGTACCTGCAAAAACAAGAAAAGGTTGAAAACACAGGAGACAGACACACCCACACACAAAACACTCCACACACACAACACGCACACACACCAACACACAGAGACACACACACACACCAACACACACAGACACAGAGACACACACACACACACGTACGTACACAGACAAATACGCACACACACACACGCTCAGTGAGAGCACACATTTAGGATAAAGGAGAAGCACAGGTCAAATATAACAGACTATAAATTCCTATATGCAATATTAATTAAGTAAAACTTTAAGATTCTAAAGCAGCCCCCCCGGTCAGGCAGATAGTGCAAAAACAGTATGCAAACGGTGGCGAGGAACCCAAAACTCTAATCGAGAAAAAAAACCTCAGGAGAACCCAGGCCCAACCAGGGGATTCCAGTTCCCCTCTGGCAAAAGCTGCTGCCTCTGCACAAGCTCCAGAGAACTTGCACAACAAGGCTAAATAAAATAAATAAACTTAATAATAAAATAAATTATAGTTTAAGATTATCATTAATAATCTAATAGCATTTGAAGTTTTGTGGTGAAGACATGTCAAGAGACCGCGTCCTTCTTTATCCAGCTCTATCATCTCAGCTCTTGTCAGGTCCCCACTTCCCATTCTCCGCTCTACCATCAGGTCAGGCCATGAACTGCATCCTGCTCGCTGTGGTAACCTTGGAACAATGAGACAAGACTGGCTGAGAGTAGAGTACTGTTCTGTACTCTTTGATGCAACAAGTACATCAGTTGTGTTTTTGGTTCCGGTTGATCTAACTAATGCAGCCTAAACCCTCTGAAGATTTATATTATGGAAGAGTAGTGTATGCAAGATTAAAAAGATGCGTCTTTAGTCTAGATTTAAACTGACAGAGTGTGTCTGCCTCCCGGACAGTGCAGGGAAGACTATTCCAAAGTTTAGGCGCTAGATAGGAAAAGGATCTACCACCTGCATATCTGACTAATAGGTCACTTCACTTTTGTAGTCTGTATTAATGCATAGATGGCATATGGCAATACAATTACATTTAGTAGCCTATTTTAATACAATATATCATTTGGTCAGCACTTATCAATAATATTGTGCACAAGTGTAGGTGTGGGCTAGCAATGCATTTCTAGGGTACACTTAATTTATAAGCAATAATACTTGTATTCCTTGACAATAAAATCAGCAGTGCTCTCCTAAGGCGAGATCGTCCAGCAGCTGCCCGACGTCTCCTTTGTGAAGGCATTACAAACATGTTGCAAATGTTGGGAAAACTCATGGAAGGTAAAGTTAGCATCACTGATGTTAATGCACCTATCTCTCATAACTTTAATTGTTGTTATTAGCCACATGGTTCATCGCTGGTCATGTACACTCCAGTACAGTAGGTGGCGGATATGCACCACAAACATAATTTGCTCTCCGCCATTAAAAGGGAGAAGAAGATCATCAATATGGCGGACAACGGCTGATCGCATACACTACATCCATTCAAGGAAAACAGTACGTACCCATTTTGCCCTGTTGAGTACGAACCTACTGAAAGTACCTACCCATTGAGTATGCGATTTGGGAGGCAGCGTTAGTCCTACACTTCACTTTAGAAATTACAATGGCAAGCTCACACTACGTGACTTTTGGCTGGATTTTGCTGTCGCGGACAGATTTCCAAGGTCTGCGACAAAACCTTCAGCTCGCGACCAAATCGGCGCTCGTTTCGGTCGCCGAAGCTCGTTAAGTATAAGCAGGTGTGCAACGTGATCTGGACCTGTCTCGAGCTATCCCGGACGCTACTGTATTTTCAAACCTGTTTGATATTATCGTTGTGTGCGCGATTGAACGACCACATGGAACTAATCCAGCCAATCACAGTGCAGATGATATAAACGAAGGAAGGAAGATGAAATTAAACGTATTTTCGCTGATGGTCGGGACCGCCTCTTCACCGAATGTTTTGTGGTGTGTGCACCTCGTCAGCGGTGTGTTGTGTAGTATGCGCGCAGCTATGACAAGACGACGACAGATGAGAAGGAACTTTGTTGTGTAGTTTAAGCGCCATAGCAATTCAAGTTGTCTCACAGTCCAGTAGTGTCAGCTCGGTTTAAATTGCAAGATGGAACTTTCTGAAAACTTTGACGTCACGCGCATGCGTATTATGCGCTCAGTCGCGCGAGTATTAGCCAAAACAATATGGCGGCTTCCCGTACTATGAGTTCTCGCTGCTCGACTATGTATTAACGTTTCCCCAGCAAAATGTGTATTTGCTGCACCATGTAAGACCAGCGGAGACACACTATTACATTCGCCAGACTTTAAACACACATACGTCGACCAACGGTATTAAAAAGCACTTTTGGCTCATAACTGTGTATGTGTCAAGGCACGTCCTGTTTCTTCACACAACAACATCGCCACTCACTGGCCTGGCGTGTATACTACAGCGTTTTATCCGTTTTCCTGGATCCGTGTAAATGCAGACCGTTTTGATAACGCTGTCATGTGTACGTGAAACTTTTCAAAAACGCAAAGGAGAAACCTTTCCATTTTTCATCGTGTAAACGTGGCCTCAGAAGCTTGATCAATACGGGCACTGACCTCACACTCACAATTAACATCAGCTGATGCTCATGAGACCGAGCAGAGGATAAAAGAAGAGAAGATTTAGGGCAGGACTGTATGATTAAAACAACACATGGGCTTGTCTGGCTGTTAACTGGTAAGTTGGCTCTTATTTAGTTGTAAAGGATCATTTACTTGATTTGTATGACCTGTCTTAATTGTAATGTCCAGAAAGATGTTACTGATAGATTGTAGAATCTGAATTGCTTATAAGCAACGCGTGTTTGTTGCTTATAAGAATATATATGCTGATTTGTGTTTTCTATCATCTGGTTTCTAAAGATTTAATGTTGGCAGTGACTAGCACACACTGTTGACTGTCTGTTTACAAATATGTGTTTTTCCTTCCGATGAATTCAGAGCATCACGGTGGGCTGGGGTGAAGATGACCGTCATTCTGTAGTTGTTCATTGGCCGTGACGATGAATGAGTCCATTTAACCAAGTGACTATGCAGATACCAATGAGATTGTCTGTCTTTTACTGAAGATCAGATTGTGTTGTGAATGCAGATGTGGGGCAAGGTGAGACATGTGCCTTAAAGTCGCATGTCTGTGTTGAAGTGTCATTTAAACATTTTGACTCCTCCCTAATCTTATCCGGTCTGTGTTTTGTCATGTTTGATCCAACATCTCTGAATTGTTCACAGAGTTCGTTTGCACATGCCAGATGATGGGTACGGCCTTGCCAGTGTGGACTGCTCACCGCTGGATATTCTCTCTGAATGTAGTTTGTTTAGTGTTTGTGAATAGCGCGTGCGTGCGTGCGTGTGTGTGTAGTTCTTGCATAATAAACAGATTGTGAGTGACAAAGTCAGACTTAAGTGCCCAATCATATTGTTTATCACGTTTGCATGTCTTTGAGTCAAGAGTCTTTCGAGGCATGTTGTATTCAGCTGTTTCTCATATGATAATGTTTGTAAAAGTGGGTCAGTGTTTAGACACCGAAAACCGAGGTATTTTAACAGTTTGTAAACTACTAAAGTCCTATTTTCCATGGAAGTGTAAACGTGAGTAATGAGGAAAAGGATTACCTGCTGAACCAAAACTTGGCAGAAACCCATGTTCCCTACAGCACACAAAGCTTTATTTATTTTTTGCCACAGTCGGCTTTATTTTGTTTATTAGGTGCTAACTTTTGCATCTTGAGACGAAACAATGGTACCGATGTATTTGTAAGCTATTTCTGGGCAAGTTATATTAAAGGTGCAGTGAACTGTGCCGTTTTTATTGTTTTATACTATTGTCTGATGTCTATTTATGACGTTCGTGTGGTTTTTACATTCGAAAACCTCAAAATCAATAAGTAATGGCTATTTTCTACCCTGGTTTTGAGGCCGGCTGGAGAAACGCTGGGTTTTTATGGGCGGGCCGCATAGAAGACTTGGAAGTAAACGCCCACTGCTATGATTGGATAGCAGCTTGAGTAGATGACTTAGTTGGAGTCTTCTGTGAATTTGGTTAGACGCGTAACGTGATTTTACTCAAATTTACGGATTTATTTCCTGGATGTGATGGCTTTGGGTATAGTCTGTATAGCCTATAGTTGTATGGTGTTTAGTAATATATGACCGTACATGTCAGCATTTAAGACCCGCGAACCGGACGGAAGATCACCGCGATCGCGGGTCTCAAATGTTATAGTTTTCATGATAAACAAACAAATGGTAGATTCCCGGCCAAAACGACAGTGTTGGCAGATATGGATATGACCCAGCACCAGAAATAATATCCAAACATTTCAAAACAGCCTCCATTATTCGCAAACGGTGGATAAAACCTTGAAAATTGATATATGACTGATTTACTCGCATAAGATTGCTGCGCCATTCCTATCGAATCCGACATTGACGGCACAGCACTGCTGTTTAATTTTAGTCTCTCCGCAAAGACTTGTTCAAGGAATCCACGTTGAAATGAAGCGAACAAACGCTCAATTTTTTCCCCACGTGAGCTGGAACGTCTTTAAAAATGAACTCAAGCACGCATTCCTACTGTGGGAATCCGAAGGAAGGTTCTGCAGTGACTGTGTTCTTCCACAACCAGACACTGCACAATATTTTGCGATCTTTAACGGCATGATGCTTACACTCGCTCTAGTATCTGGTTCCGTGCAGCTTGTGTTCAGTTCTGTGATGCGCGAACCAGTGGGCGGGGCTAGAGAAGTAGGCGTTGATATTCTTCTGTGGAGGCGGTGTTTCCAGGACCTGGCGTTCGCTGAGCCTCGTGTCAATAACAGTTGTTATTTCAGTAACAAGGGTGTTTTCAGGTCTGACACTTACAGGATGTTCGCTTGAATACGATTCCCTCTTATATAACAAAAGCTCGGGTTAAAATTGTGGTCCTAGTTCACTGCACCTTTAAGTTAAGACAGGTCACACATTCATTTTAGTCTGGGACTAGCCTTAAGCCTTGTCTGTGAAACCGGGCCTCATTTTCACACAGAAAAAGGTGTGAATTCTTTGAAAGATTTGTATTAATATGGAGTTTTCTTTAGATGGACTGTTAGAAACTGCTAGAACAATGTGTTCAAATACAACCTGAGACATGACAGTGTAGACAAGTGTCACACATCTACTACAAAAATCTTACATGAATGATCAGACCGAAACTGGCCTTTTTACAGCAAATAATCCTTGGATTAATCACTTGAGTTGTGTTCAGAATGTTCAGTCACAGGTTTGAGTAAATATGTCAATCCATAAGAATCAATTGATGTTTTGAGTTTTCATCTACTGCTAAATCAAGTCTGATTAAAATCTGCTGCTTTCTGTCAGACAGACGTTATAAGAAACCTGCAAAATAAATACAGCTGCTGTTACAGTATATCCCAGAACACCAAATTCTCACACACACACACACACATGTCTGGTTTATTATCTCCGTGGGGACAGTCCATAGGCGTAATGTTTTTATACTGTACAAACTGTATATTCTATCCCTAACCCTATCCCTAAACCTAAAGATCATAGAACACTTTTTGCATTTTTAGATTTTTAAAAAATATTGTTCTGTACAATTTATTAGCTTGTTTGCCCATGAGGACCTCAATTTTGGTCCCCACGGTGACACGAGTCCCCATGTGTTGTGTGCATTCAGGTTTAGGTCCCCACCGGGATATACAAACATGAACACATACACACACTATGTGTGATGAAAGAGATGCTGGTGTAAGTAATTCTGCTTCATTTAAGTCTGTTTATTTTTGTTCATCTTCATTGTCAATGAGCTGAAGACTTTTAGAAAAAGGTAATGCAACACACAAGTATGTAACAGGGCCTTTAGTGCAGAATTAAATATTTAAACAACACACATTACTTTACTAATTGCTAATATATTCCGTTCTTTATCTTCTTGAGGTCTGAAGGCCTAAAATATTCTGCAAAGCTGATGCAATAACAAAACAAATGCGTTTGAGTGTGTCAGCTCAGTATTTGATGGGAGAGTCGTGCTGTGTGTGTACGGGGCCTGCTGGGTTTCTGCTTTTCTGAGCCGATTTCACAGCTGGTGAGCAGAAGCCTGTCAAAGAGAAAATCACCATATTAACTAAACACGGCCTCATGCAGCGACTTCATCCCCAAAAGAACACGTTTGATGTGAATTGCCAACCAATTTACAAGCCAATTGCAAACTAACAAGCTAACTGTAATTGACTCAATAGCTGTTGGGAAATACAATGCAACGCTGAAATATTACAAAACAACTGAGAACAATTACTGAACCAATCAAAACTAAACATCTTGAAGTCTTTGTTAATAGTACAGAACTAAACGTTATGATGTTGGCGTCAGTCACACCTGTGATTTCTGAAGCGAGTTTTCACTGCTGTTATGGAGAAATCCACTGCCACATCAATCACACAATTGTACCGCCATTGTACTTATTCAGTACAGTACATGAAAAGTGATTTATTCAACTTAGTTATACTATTGATCAAATTCAAGTACTAACATGAAACTTGATTCTACACTGTAAAAATTAAAGGTACTTTGAGGAACCATTTGGGGTTCTTCACATTGCCACGCCGGCGGAACCCTCAGGGGAAACTCAAGGCACCGCTTCATGAAGGGCGGTTCTCTGAGGAACCCTCCAAGGCTTCTTGGGGATCCCTTTTATTAAAATGGTCTGGAACCATCTTGGGTGCTTCAAGGCACCATTTCACAGTTTATATTTGCTATTCACAATATTTTAATAAGCAGAAATACTAAATCAAATACAAGTTTATTGATAAACAACAACAATTTACATTGAATAAATATTTACAGAATGGTCAATATTGAACATTACCATCCTAAATTCATGAAATCACATGTATAATTAATATTGTGTTGGTGATATTGTTATAAATGAAAAGTCTTTATCTTAACAAAACTAACCAAATAATTTGCCTTAATTTTAAATATACTGTACATACAGAAATATTTCAGGTACACTGAAAAAAATTGGAGTGAAGTTTACTTGAAAAAAGCTAGGCAAGGTTTTCCACTCAGGAAATGTTAGTAAATTGATCAGAACTGTCCAAGTAAATGCTAAACCCATGTATAAGTAGTTTTTACTAGAAATTCCCAAGTACGGGGTCAAGTAAATTTTACTCATCCTTTGTTTGTAAATTTTATTTAAGTAATGCTTCTAAATATACTTAATATTTCTTAACAAGAGTCCTAGTTATCTTTTCCTCAGTAGTCTTTACTTTGTTGTTTTTTGTAAATATTACTTGAAATCATATGAGGTATTAATATGTGTTAAGTAAAATGTATCTGAAGACCAAAAACGCTGACAGGTATTTCACAAAAATACTTTTATTCAGTGTTTGAATTCAAATATTTAACAGCTTATTTAAAAAACAGAGAAACAAATAAAAAAGGTAATCAAATAAATCAATTCAGATCCATTAAACCACCTTCACATTTCCTCTGGCATCAGTTAAAAATGTTTTATTGGTGAGAATGGTGAGTCCAATACCTGTGGAACAGATGAACATGGATGTTAATGCCACAATTAGATTATTTGTCATTAATAATTCAAATGAATTATTGACCTTAATGCATTGAACATAGGCTAACGTTATACCAATTTTTAAACGTTAGAACAAATTAGTTCAAGATCCACCATTCTATCTGTAACAACAAGCCAGTTCAGAGCTAGCAAGGCAGAGTTAGCTAAGGGTAAGTTAACACAGTAGGCTACTGCAAGTTTATCAATATCATATTGGTTATATACGGAGCATAAACTTGATTTAACTTTATGAATATGCATTACATGGTTAAGTTATTTGTCTAAGTTACGTAATGTTAGACATACGAGACTTGACACTACGTTTAGCAAACTGAACACTGTCAACATATTAATAGCTTAATTTAGCATCACGTTAATTCTATTATCCATGTGCATAATAAAAAACAACCGCGTTTGCAAACGTTGTCCAGAAATGTTAGCAATACCGAGACTCATAACAAGAACTCGAACTCAAACAAACCAGCGAAAATAAAGTTTATTAACGCTGCACTATGCTGCAAAGTTACTACATGAATTAAAAAAAAACATTTAATGACTTACCATAGTTTAATCCCCTCAGGCCTGAAAAAAATGTTCGATGGCGCAAGCTTTCCTAGGCTCTCGCGCCAGTTGTAATGTCCGAAGTGGGCAGCGCACTATTATATGGCTGTGTGGAGTATAATTTACTTGCGTTCATCAGTTTTATACATCGCTTAATTTAATGACAAAACACCAAGTAATATTACTTGGCATTTTCATTTAAATTACTTATGTATTAGAGCACAAATAATTACAAAGAACCTCAAGTAACACATTGAATTAAACGCGACTTTTAAAGTAGAAGACAAAATCAACTTGCTTGTAAAACATACTCAAGTAATGCTAGCTTTATTTACAAACTCAAAAAATCATTTTTTACGTGTACTTTGTACAAATGTACAATTGTAAAAAAGTCCAGCAAAAAAGTAGTCTCTCATAGCAAGGCCTACACCCATGGTAAAGTTGTAATTTGCCAAAAGCAAATCCTTGCGAGCTAGAGAAAACAATGCTGTTCTCTCCAAATGGGTTTCCTGCTATTACCAGGTGGTGTGAGGATCCATGTAGTCAAAGTAAAATTATTTCTATAGTACATTTCACAATTTTGCATTGTCTAAAGTAGATATGTATTTATGGCAAAAAGAGAACAGGAGCTGCGCCTGTTGGCCTTAGGTGTCCCAGGCAGTGCAAGGATGAGCATAGGGTGGGCTGGTCTGTTGGCCTTGGTTGCCCCTGCGAATAAGACATGGAGACCAAAAAGAGGGATTTAGATAACGTCTCATAAAACATTAAATTTAATCATTTAGCACATCACAATTGGTTTACAAATGTAACAATAAACAAAATATTACAATGCCTGGAAGTCACTGTTTTGGTCTATGGTTAAGGAGTACAATAGGCTATTTATAGCAACAACTGTAATAATCCACTTTATTCAGATTTTCCATTGTCAATGAGTATTATTACATGTGCAAATATAACAAATAACATAATAATGAAAATATCATAATAAATATAATACTTACATTTTTTTGCTGCTCAACTGGAAAATACTGAAAATTCTGAGTTAAAAGGATAAAAACAGAACTGAATGATACAAATATTTAATTACAGACAATTTATGTAACAAGGGTGGGAAAACCATTCAACACAAACATCAATAAGTTAAAAAAAAAAAAGAGCTATACATTCACTAAAAGTGAACATAATAGCTAAAAGTGGCTAAAAGTCATTGTTTGTCATTAACACTACCGTTACGCATTTAACGTTAGCCCCACTAGCTTCATCCTAACTTATATTCGTTAGCATCTCGGCTAAAATATGCGCTGCCTACACTGTGTAAATAAATGGTTTAAACAGCCAAAAGCGGCCATACAATTAGACGTGTCAGAGTATACATTTATATAAATAGTATAAAGTTAGTATATTTAAGTTATTTATATATTTTGACTTTACTTACATCCAATGGGACAGTCGAGAGGTTGTTGCGATCCGTTATTTTGAATTCCCGCCTGTCGCGCGAGCGGAACACCACCGGTGAACACTCGTGCCGCTGATGTTTGATCGCAGACGGATCGGCGACATCAAAGCACAGTGAGAGCTATTTGTGAACTGACTGCTCTGTATGCTTTAGAGATGTTATTCTAAGTCCGCATGCTCTTTGTCATAAGGTGATCGATCTGCGCAGAGCTGGAAAAAGTTAAACACACATACTAACGAAAGCGCCACATGGCACATGCCTTGAAGCTGCGACATTGGGCCAACAGCGCCACAGTACTGTGGAGGGCGAGACTGCACAAAAAACAAAAAGCAGCTGCAGTTTGTTTGGATGGAAAGCACAACAACGTTTACATTTTCAAAAGATTTCAGTGACTTAGGATCTACTTATAGAATAAAAATGTTTATTTATAATATAATAATATAATTAATCATATAATACAAATAGTAAGAAATATAAAATAATTAAAAAGCTTGCTGAAATTTTTCAAAATAACATTTAGCCTTTTCTAATCACGTGCATGATTTTAAATTGTGTTCACTTAGCAGGGGCCAAAAACCAAACTTTGGACTATTCTTATTCTCATAAAACATCAAAATGATCAGACACTAAAAATCCCTATTTCATGCAGAATTTTGTGGGGTTCCTCTAGATACTGTCTTGTACAAGAGAGATTCTCCAGGAACCACTTACAAGTTTACAGATCTTACAAGAACCATTTTTTAGAATTTGAGTTCCTTCAATAACCCACAAAGCACTTTGAGGTCCCAGTGTAGTGAAAAGGTGACTCCAGAACTTCACAACTGAATATGGGGTTATTCAAGAATCTTCTAGGTTCCCGGAAGAACCACAAAGACTATAGATGGTTCCACCATAACCCTTTTATTGAGAAAAAGAGCTTTGGAGCACTTAAAATACAGTTTAAGGTTCTTTGAGTACACAACAGGATATTTGAGGCACCTTTTATTTTTACTGTGTAGGATTTTGGTGACTCGAGTAATGCTCTACATACACAATATAAGACATTCTCCAAATGAAAAAGCAATCAATAAATATTTGTAAAAGTGTATTGTATACACTGTATATATATAAATATATATATATATGTTGACACACCACTGATTTTAACTGTATTTGGTTATATCACGAGTCTTTTTTTTATGGAGCGAAAATTGTGCCTAAACTTACCAAACAAATCCAGCGTTTTGCAAACAATCGCAATTTTTTTGCAAAAGAAACTAAACTCTGAAACAAACAGAAAGCGTTTTACAAATACATAATGCAATTCGAGAGAAAATGCAAAGGTGTAACATATAAATACTGTGTTTAAGCGTCACCTCTTATGAGATTCTCTCAGCTTGATTTTGGACGGTCACATTTGTGAGAAAATCTGCACGGTAACGTCACAGTTCAGACACAAACGTTTATCTCACCTAGCGTTGTGGAATGTGGGTTAATTTACTAATTATACTTTGCATACTACATACATCGTTTAGTAAAAACATTCTTGCTAGAACAAGGAACATTTACATTACATTTAATCATTTAGTAGACCCTTTCATCCAAAGCGATTTACAGAGAGTTCAGGGAGCAATAAAGCGATATGTTATACTGGAGCAATACAATAGGTGCTAATACAAAATTACTAGTTTCAACAAAAGGAGCATCGGCAATGTTTGAGATTAATGCTGGGTTCCAGAACTCGGATTTGAGACATTTCCCACCTTAACCCAAAAATGTTTTTGGAACTGTGCTCCTTTATTGTTAGGACGCTAAATACTTTTAATGTTACTAAATCGAGACCCAAATCCGAGGTGACTAAAACAAGTGTGACTGTTTCACTTGGGAATTTAGGTTCATGCCTTATAAATGTTACTTGCTCGCTTGTTTGACTTTTCACGTCTGTCTCCCTGTATTTAAAGTAGAATGAATAATATAAAAAGGCAATTTTAATAAGTGATACCTAAATAACGTATCATATATGTGAAATGTACAACGTTAAAACAACAGCAGGAAAAATCTTGTTTTTCTCGGAGGGACAGTTTGACCCTACGCGCTTCCCGTAGAGCTTTGGTTTCCTAGGCAACGCTCCCAAACTCTCGCTGCTTCAACACTTTGCTAACCGCCTGAACTCGAAATATCAGCAATTAAATGAGTAATATAATTTGTGTGTTTTCATACATTACCGAATTTGTTGCCTATAAAAGTTCTGAATTGTTTTAAAAGGAACAAATTGAATTTAAATGACTAATTCGAACGTGATGTGAACTTGTCTACATGGATCTTCGCATTCGTCATCATTTATCAAAGGCTCAGAAAAATAAAGGTACCACGTGTTTTTTTAATAAATGTTAAAAATTCAGTTATTGTCGTTAAATGATACTGCTGTCAAGTCGTGTGAAAATAACCTTCATGTGTTCACATGTAATATTTCTGTGTTGTGTGTGTGTTCAGGTGGTGTGTAATATTTCTGTGTTGTGTTCAGATGTTGTGTCTCTGAAGAAAGCACAAGAGTTGATTGGAGGGTCTGACTCTGGATCAGTTCACTATGAGCTGTGTGTGCTGTGTGCTGAAGTGTCTCTGCAGGTGAGGAGGTATAATGATGTGATTTGGGGGTTCACTCATTGTAATGCGGTGAAACATTAGCAGGAGTTTAGAATCATAGAATCTACTCAAGATTTTGCCTCGTCACTTCTTTTGTGTAGCACAGGATTATTGTAACAACGAAGGAAGGCCATCTCTGTATATGAGCAAAATGTGCTGTTGATCTGTGAATGATGCTGTTCAAATTCAGACTAGACTTGAAACATCTGGTGCCAGACACAAAGTTGATAAGATGATAAACCTTTTAACATGTCTGTATCACCCACAGAAGAGGGAGACGAACAGTTGTGTTACGGCACAATGCATGTCATTCATCCCTCATATGCTGAGTCAGTTCAAATGTCACGTCTGAAAAATGAAGTCACTTATGTTGCCGCACACTTGGTTTTGCTGAGAACAGAAGAGCTGAAGAAAGTGCAGAACAGATGAGCAGACTCGATGAGTTGTGAAGCGCACAAGTCTAAACAGATAGCCGTGCAGTTTAACCCTCATACTTTCACATATTCACAATGAGACAGCACAGACTATCAGTTAGTAACGCTCACTGTAATATAACACACACACACACACACACACACACACACACACTGGTACGCTGAGGTGAGCTGAATTCACTGGCCTGTGCGAGCGACCCGTCAATAGAACGTTCAGTGAAACATGTTTGAGGTGTCGTCAAAGTCTGCTTTATTGTTAATTCTGCCTCATGTACTCAGACCCATGGTGCATACAAATAACACTAACACAGACTAAAAAATATAAAAAAAGATATATATATATAATAATCTGTATTTATCTGTATGTACACTGCAAAAAATGACTTTCTTACTTGGTATGTCTGTCCTGTTTTCCACTACAAATGTCTAAAAATTCTTGAATCAAGATGCATTTTCTTGATGAGCAAAATGACCTCAGAAAATAAGTCTTATTTTAAGCACAAATTCACTGAAATTTCATAATTTTTGTCTTAAAACAAGCAAAAAATCTGCCAATGGGGTCTTGAATTAAGGTTGATTTTTTTAAGCTTGTTTTAAGCACCAATTCGCTGAAATTTCATATTTTTGGTCTAAAAACAAGATGTATTTTCTTGGGTCATTTTGCTCATCAAGAAAATGCATCTTGTTTCAAGAATTTTTAGACATTTGTCCAGGAAAACAAGACAGACATACCAAGTAAGAAAGTCATTTTTTGAAGTGTACTGTATGTAAAATACAACTTTACAAGCAGGGATACAAGCTGGGCTGTGTCACTTCTGTCAATGTTTGATAGATGCACGATAAAAATACATCTGCAAAAAGGAACGGACATGGTTGTGTTGTGTTGTGGAACAGTGTTTATGGGTCGTTAAGTTCTCATTTTGTGGTGTTGTGTTGTGTTGTCAGCTGGGCTGTAGGGAGATCGCTCAGGACTGCGTTGTGATGTTTATGGACGGCAAACCTCCAGTGAATCAGTTTCTGTGTCGTGCGTATCTGTGTCAGGGTCAGCTCATCTCCCAACACAACATCACTACAGAGGTAAGCTCAAACCGGGTGCTGGGATCTTTACACAGCGATCTGTTCAAATATAAGATTTTAGAGGAAACACCACTTACAGAACTTGATTTACTTGAGCTTGATCAACATGATGTGTTCAGTGTTTGAACCCAGAATCCTGAGGATTAATCAATGCTGCTTAAAGTGACAGTGACATCATTGAGTCACTCTCATGTGATTGAAAACCTCTTTATTCTGTGGAACAACATTATCAACAATTCTTCAAAATATCTTCTTTTGTGTTTCACTGAAAAAAGAAAGTCACACTGTACAGGTTTGGAATGACTTGAGGGTTAAATAATAAATGATAAAAATGTTGAATTTCGACTGAACTGTCACTTTAAGTTCAGCGTACATACACAGCGTTTGTGCTACAGATGTGATAGAGACGTCCTCACATCGTGCGGGTTGTTAAGGAGAGGTGGAATATGATCATTTTTGATTGTGTCTAGAGACCAGAAGATCATACATCCTTGAAACATAGCACACCAGAACATTGAGAACCCATTAGCAACCACATAGCAACACCTCGGCAACCCCTCACAACTGTCTAGCACAAACACTTTGTAACACCAAATATTTTTTTGCTGTGGTTAGATTAGTATGTATACGGTGTTTATTGGCCTGACAGTATTATTCTCAGGGGAATCCACAGACAGCTTGTCTCGGCTTCTGATAAATCTGTTTTGTGTCTATTTTTATCATCGTTTCATTTCCAGGAGGACTTGGATAAAGCTGTGATGTGCTATCTGAAGGCTATCGACATCGCCAAACACAAACCCAGGTGGAGTATCCAGAAACAAACAGATTTCTGCTTCTCTATGATCTCCTGTCCTCACCAGACTGACTCGTTTCATACTGAAAAATGACTTAGATTCTGAATTTGATTCAGAATAACAAAAAAACAAACCGTAGCTTATCTACAAACCATGTTCTGTTTCACTTTCAGAGAAAATTACCTAAAAAATCATCATTTACTCACCCTCACGTCATCCCAAATACTATATATTATACTGTATGGGAGCAAACATCCACCTTTAAAGGGGTCATATGGCGCGAACACGTGTTTTTCTGTGTCTTTGGTGTGTTATAAGTTGCCCATGCATGTATTAGACACGTATAATTGCAGAAATGAAAGTGTGGGAACAAAAGAGTCATTCTATGTAAAAGCGAATGCTCACCCAGACCTGTCTGAAGCGCCTCGTGTAGCCACACCCCCACAAATCTACATCAGTTGGTGGTCTGATTTGACTAAGACCGCCCAAATGTATACACAAGTAAGGTGGGCGTACCTGTCAGTACAATTGAAGAGGAACCTGATGTTCCAAATATGGTCAGAGGCGTCACATTTCCCTCACACGCTTGCAGTATTCCACCAATCACTACGCACTGGTGAACTGGCCAATCACAGCACACCTCGCTTTTCAGAGCCATGAGCTTTGTAAAGAATCTGCGCGTTTCAGAGAGGCGGACCAAAGAGGAGATACAAACATGCACGGTGTGTGGAAAATACAGCGTTTATCAACCTTAAATCATGTTTACACATTACATTACATCTAAAACAAACCATAATATTCCTTTGAGCCGTGTCATATGACCCCTTTAAAGTAATGTAAATTTGTTAGTGGATGAATAAATGTCTTGTGATGCCAAATATTACTTTTGTGAGAGAAAACCATTTATATTTTGAGCTTGTTTAGTGAAATATAAAAAAGTAAACTTCAAGCATATGCACATTTGAATCGGACACATTTATAAACCCCGTGGAGTCATTTCGATGATGGATGTTTGTGCATTTTGGAGCTTCAACATATAATCCCATATAAGAAGATGACATGATAACATTTTAATATATGCAAATATTCATTTGTGCTCAGATATAGAAAGGAAATCTTTATGTTTTTTCTTTAAGATGATGGCTGTTTATAGAGATTTACTTGTATTTGAAACTCTAAATCTTTCCTTGGTGGGATTATTAGTCAGCACAGGTTTGTATCTGTAATTGGAAAGAAAGGATGAAACGTAATGTCAACATTGAATTGAATATTGTTCCAAATATTTTGTGTTGCTTAAAAATCAAATCTATTGTGTTCAATGTTTTTTACTCAGACATTTAAAGGTGCAACCATAATACTGCCATAGCGTGAAACCGTGATAGTGTGGCTTAAGGTTACCATACCGTCAAAATCTCATTCCGGCCCATGCCTACGTACAGGACAGTCAGATGATGTTCTCTACTGTACACGTGTCATTGAGTCAGGAATAAGACATCCATCACAGACCACAGACTCTATAGAAGCTCTCAGGCTTTGCTCAGACATTTTCTGCTAACGTTCATGCTTTTCTCCGGTGGATAAATTAGTGACTGTCTTGAGTCTTGAGCGGAGTTTTCACAGTTGTGTGTCTCGTGGACTCCCGTGGCTCTTTGAAAGCCTCTTTAGATGTCCACCGCGTTTCTCAGATCTGTGTATAAATTGAGATGTACTGAAAATCTTTCCAGCAGTATGACTTGAATAATTAATCAGATCATTTTTTCTTGCTTCATCAGATACGGTTTCTTGGTGTTCAACGCGTCGCTGTTGTACTTCCAGAGCGTTCGGTTGTTCCTGATGCCCGGCCGGCGTCAGCTCCTCGTGTCTTCTCTCACACAGGTGCTCGAGGCTCTAGAGGAGGTCCAGGATGCAGATCACACGTGGAGGGCTGAACTTATGACGTACGTGCATTTATAACGTTAGGACATTTCATTTGTTTAACACACGTACGTGAGAAACACGTCAAAGACCGATTCGATTATTTTACGTGAGCATGAAGGACCAGCCGTTAGTTTTGGGTGGATATATAAAAAATAGTGACGGAAAGAGTCACACGTCCAAAAGCATTATAGCAATGAGAAATTTAGAGAAAAAGAACTAAAATGCAAAATATTACTTTCTATTATAGTATGTTTGAGGGCAGAATTCCTCATTATTGCACACGTCTGTGATTTCATTCATGAAATGTTAAATAACACTGGCAGACTATAAATGCTTATGAAGTGATCAGAGGCTTTTAGGATCCTTTTATTGTTGTGGCCGTGTGACCCTCTGAGCTCCACGCAGAAGACTCTTCTTTAATCAGAGTTATTCGACTCTTGTCATTGCTCACTGCCTTGACTCTGCTGAGGTTACGCTGGAAATGTAAATGTAAATTCAAGAAGGCAAAGGTGTGTTATAATAAAGCACAAGACTTATGGTCTGCAGTGAAGGCTCGTGTTTTATATGTTGTTTTATATTCAGACATCTTGTTGAATGTCTGTTTGATGCTGGGAAAGAGCCGGAAGCAGCTGCTTTGGTGAAGGTCACCTCAGATTTGATAGCATCACATAAAGCCGAGGTTTATCCCAGACTGTTCTCTATACAGGTACATCTGTCTGTCACTCACATACTGCACATGAATCTCCTCATGCACCAGCTGACTCTTACCTTTCTGCATTTCATCTGTCCTCAGGTCCGACACAACCTCATAGATGAGGACGACGTGATGAAACATAACGATACAAAACTCCTTGTCATTTACAACATTCAAAAGCTTAAACGGTAAGTACATTCTGTTAATGGTGATGCTGTCTAAGTTTATAAGCACGTATGGTCGCCTTAGAACGCAGATAGAACCTTATTATTATTCTGAGTTTTGAGATATTAAGCTTCAAGGTTTTTGCTTTTTATGAGGCAAAAATGAGATGGGGAACAAATCTCTTTCATACTGTACAAGAAAAATACCTTAAATGAATTCTAAATGTACAATATCAACATTTTATGAAATGTTTCTAAAAAAATCACTTTCTGTTCAGAATTATAAGGTTCTGTCTGCAAAACATTCATTAAAGCAATACATTTTCAAGCAACACAATCAATTTACTTATGATTTTTGTTAAATCATGAAATTAGTGCTGTAGTAATGTGTTGACATGGACAAAAAAGTAACATTTACATGCTCTTTATGACGTTTCTTTCATATTTTAGGATGCATAACTTTTTGTCCAAGTTAAGCATGAAAGGCAGTACTAAATGGTGGGTTATTTAACAAAGTATTTCAGGCACCGTTAAGTTTCTGCAGCTACTGTGATCTGACCTAGACTTTATTCCACAGAGGGTAGGACAGATCAAATTAATTCTAGAGATGAGTATGGCTGAAATAACATGATCATGTTTATTGTTGTAATTAAGACTGTTGACATTGTTGTCTATTTGGCCTTTAGGGCTTTATATTGTAACATGTAAGGCATTAATCGCATTATGAGAGTCTATGTAAACACAGGAAATAGGAAGCTAGGGCTGCTGGCTAGTGTTGTGTCTGTAAATATAAAAATAAACTCCTCTACAAAACCTAAAACTAAACAGAAAAAATTGTGTATCAATAAAACAGTCAACCTTAAAGGGACAGTTCACCCAAAAATGAAAATTCTGTCATCATTTACTCACCCTCGGGTTGTTTCAACTCTCAACTCAACTCAACTTTATTTATACAGCACTTTTTACAATTTTCATTGTTACAAAGCAGCTGTACATAAGACACATTGACTATAAGCAAAACAATTAAAGTTGTACCTGCAAAAACAAGAAAAAGGTGAAAACACAGAAGACAGACATACCCACATACAAAACACTCCACACACACAATATGCACACGTACTAACACACATAGACACACACACACACACGCACGCACACACACGTACACAGACAAGTACGCGCAGCACACACAGACATGCACGCACGCACACACACACACACACACACACACACACACACACACACACACACACACCCTATATGCAATATTAATTAAGTAAAACTTTAAGATTCTAAAGCAGCCCCCCCGGTCAGGCAGATAGTGCAAAAACAGTATGCAAACGGTGGCGAGGAACCCAAAACTCTAATCGAGAAAAAAAACCTCAGGAGAACCCAGGCCCAACCAGGGGATTCCAGTTCCCCTCTGGCAAAAGCTGCTGCCTCTGCACAAGCTCCAGAGAACTTGCACAACAAGGCTAAATAAAATAAATAAACTTAATAATAAAATAAATTATAGTTTAAGATTATCATTAATAATCTAATAGCATTTGAAGTTTTGTGGTGAGGACGTGTCAGGTGACCGCGTCCTTCTTTATCCAGCTC
The DNA here is from genome assembly GCF_024868665.1 of Triplophysa rosa. Taxonomy (NCBI): domain Eukaryota; kingdom Metazoa; phylum Chordata; class Actinopteri; order Cypriniformes; family Nemacheilidae; genus Triplophysa; species Triplophysa rosa. The sequence goes on along the minus strand of NC_079898.1, from coordinate 26,990,448 downwards.
TATCATCTCAGCTCTTGTCAGGTCTCCGCTCTACCATCAGGTCAGGCCATGAACTGAATCCTGCTCGCTGTGGTAACCTTGGAACAATGAGACAAGACTGGCTGAGAGTAGAGTACTGTTCTGTACTCTTTGATGCAACAAGTACATCAGTTGTGTTTTTGGTTCCGGTTGATCTAACTAATGCAGCCTAAAGGCCAATTTATGGTTCTGCGTAGGACGGCGTAGCCTACGCAGAGCCGCATACCCTGTGCGTACCCTACGCCGTAGCCTGACGGGCACCTCTCCAAAAATGTAACAACGCGTCAACTCAACGCGGACCCTACGTGGACCGCAAGCGCTGTGATTGGTCGGTTTGGCAGCATCGTACTTCCTTCTACGCATTTCTGGCGTCTTCTTCCGGCAAGTTCAGAGTCCACAAAAGAACAACATGGCGAGCATCGAACAAGTACTGAGTGTCTGATTGAAGAGGTTCGGAAATGCACGCATCTGTATGACTCCTCTTCGGCGGACTATAAAGACTGTCAGATGGCGGCGAATTCTTGGAGAGAGATTTCCTCTAACATCGGTTTGGAAGAGTGTCAGCAAAAGACATGAAGAACTGCGCACTTTATAAACACTGTGCACGATCTTTTGCACTTTATTGGCTTTATAGTTTTATTTATTTTTTTACCTTTTATTGTTACTAGTTTTTTGAAAGTTTTATATTTGTGTTAATATTGCATTGTATACTCATCTATACATAGTTTGCACTTTTACATATTCTGTTCTTTGACTCTTTTGCAAATAAAGAACAAAATTGTGACACTTCCAGATCTTGGTTGCATTTCGTTTCATTTTTAACTAAACAATTAATAGGGTGAGTTGTCCATGACAAAATATGATATTCTATCAGGCTATCATTTCAATACACAGTTTTGACATCTATGTATGTGCTCTGTGTAAATGAGTACACCCCTTTGAAAAGTATACTTTTTTTCAACAATTTTTTTTAATTTTTTAATTCTAAATGAAAACACATAAAAATCCAAAATGTGGACAAGACTTAAGTTTAATATAACATCTGTTTAACTTCTAACATGAAAGAAAGGTTAATAATATAACGGATTACACATTTTTCTGTTTCGATCAGCTCCAACTCCATTAAGATGCGATCAGCTTCCATTGTCTTTGCAAACACTAGCATACACACAAAACATCGGCGAAGAAGAGCAAACCCGTGAAAACAAAAAGAGCCAACTAGCGTTTCAGCGGTGTAATTGCAGTACGACGCATACTCTCAACGCAGAACCATAAATGTTCACGACGGCGTCGTCTACGTACATAGGCTACGCCGTAGGTCCTACACAGAAGTAAAAATCGCGCTTAAACCCTCAGATGATTTATATTATGGAAGTGTAGTGTGTGCAAGATTAAAAAGATGCGTCTTTAGTCTAGATTTAAACTGACAGAGTGTGTCTGCCCCCCGGACAGTGCAGGGAAGACTATTCCAAAGTTTAGGCGCTAGATAGGAAAAGGATCTACCACCTGCACTTGATTTTGAAATTCTAGGTATTACCAACTGACAGGACGCCTGAGAGCGTAATGCACGTGAAGGACTGTAATACAAAAGGAGTTCATTCAAGTACTGAGGAGCTAAACCATGTAGGGCTTTATAGGTAATAAGCAAGATTTTAAAGTTAACGCGATGCTTTGTAGGTAACCAGTGCAAGGTTGACAGAACCGGGCTAATATGTTCAGACTTTTTTGTACGTGTAAGAACTGTTTCAAATCTGTATACATTTCTTTGTTCTGTTGAACACAAAGAAAGATATTTGGAAGAATGTTCACAATTTTCAGTTCCAAGACATCATCCATTACCGTAGTAGAGAAAAAAAAAGATGTATATTTTTTGTTCTGTTAAACACAAAATGAGATATTTTGAAGAATTTAGGAAAACAAACATGGCTGCTTTGACTTCCATTTATTTTTCCTACTGTGGTAATCAATGATGTCTCGGAATTGAAAATTGCTAACGTTCTTCCAAATATCTATAGTAATTTAAACAGGTATAAAATAACATGAGGGTGAGTAAATGATGATCATTTTTTGGGTGAACTATCCCTTTAAGGTTTCTTTTTAACATTGTTTTGCGTTACACTGTTTCCCCACTGTCACTGAGGAGTCCGGTCACGTGACAAAGAAAGCTGATCCTGATTGGTCCTCTTGTGTGCATGCAATGTGCCGATTGGCTCGCAGACAGAATCTTATGGAACCAAATTATAATTCGACTTTGTAGATAGAACCTTTTTGTTTTTCTTACAAAAAGTCCCAAAAATGTACACATTTAAAAAAAAAAACATGACATAATGTAAATAAGTTGTTACAGAATCAGAATATGTGAATAACTCAATATTGAAATGTCAGGTAGAACCTAATCATTCTAAAGCGACGATATGTTAAACAGCATTACTGCTTGTGACTGTCTCATGAATGAGCAGTGTGTGTCTGGGACTCTGTACTGAGTGTTTGTGTTTAAATCTTCTCCACAGTATGATTGAAGTTAATGAAATAAGAGATCACTTTGACATACTAAAGGAAACTTTCCATCTGCTGACATCACAAAATGCACAGAGCTCCTGTCCTCCACCTGACGCCCAGAGCTCCAGTCCTTCACCTGAAAAACAGAGCGCTGATGCCCAGAGCTCCAGTCCGCCACCTGAAAAACAGAGCGCTGACGCGCAGAGCTCCAGTCCGCCACCTGAAAAACAGAGCGTAGACGCCCAGCGCTCCAGTCCTCCACCTGATGCCCAGAACTCCAGTCCTCCACCTGACGCCCAGAACTCCAGTCCTCCACCTGACGCCCAGAGCTCCAGTCCTTCACCTGAAAAACAGAGCGCTGATGCCCAGAGCTCAAGTCCTTCACCTGAAAAACAGAGCGCTGACGCCCAGCGCTCCAGTCCTCCACCTGACGCCCAGCGCTCCAGTCCTCCACCTGACGCCCAGCGCTCCAGTCCTCCACCTGACGCCCAGAACTCCAGTCCTCCACCTGATGCCCAGAGCTCCAGTCCTCCACCTGACGCCCAGAACTCCAGTCCTCCACCTGACGCCCAGAGCTCCAGTCCTCCACCTGATGCCCAGAGCTCCAGTCCTCCACCCGACACTGTCCACTCTGTTTTGGACCAAAGTTCTTATATGTCACTGGCTGACAGGTGCACCCAACATGAAACACATCTGACAGCAAAACACCTCAACAATATTCTCATTTTAGAGAGACTAACTCTGCATTCAACCCTGTTTGCTGTGATTGTTTTATTCTCTGGACACAGGATTGAATTGTTGTTGGAACTGTCTTTGGTGTCCCTGCGGTTAGACCAGCATCAGGTGGCGTGTGACTGTCTGACGGAGCTCAGAAACACAGACGTTACTGTAAGCACATCTTTACTCACACCATCTTTCCTCCATTCTCATTCCTGTAAACACGAAGCTCTCCTGTCGTTCTTCTCCTGAAGGTCAGTCAGCGTATAATGATGGAGTGTGTGCAGTGTGAGATCGACCTTAACAAGAACTCCTCCAGATCCAGTGTGGAGGTGCTGCTTCACATTATCTCTGTGATACCCACAAGACTTAATATTTCGTTCTGGTGCTCTGCTTTCAGATATCGAATGTTGTTTTGAGTAGAATGTTAATATTTTTACTGATCAGATCAATCAGGTTGTGTCTCTGGTCTCTTGCAGATGCAGATACAGTTGAGTGTTGTAGTTCGATTGGATGCATTAGTGCAGGCTGCGATGAGAGAGAGAGATGCTCGGGTGATCCAGGCGGTGTGTGCGGCTCAATGGAACACCTGTTTACCCCTCCTGCAACACAACCTGAGAAAAAAGATCAAAAAACCTCTGCTTACCCTCGCTCGAGCACTGGAGACCACAGACAGGTGTGTGTGTGTGCGAGTGTGTGCGAGTGTGCGTGTGTGCGCGTGTGTGTGCGTATGTGTGTGAGTGTGTGTGTGTTTGTGTGTGTCTGTCTTTCTGTCTGTCTGTCATTTTTGTCTGTCTGTGTGTGTGTGTGTGTGTGTGCGTGTGTGTGTGCGTGTGTGCGCGTGCGTGCGTGCGCGTGTGTGTGCGTGTGTGTGCGTGTGTGTTTTATTAATGGAAATAATGTTTCTAGACATAAACAGTAGAGAATAGATTCTTTGTTCACTCAGCCTCATGTTGTTGAAAACTCACATTCCTCAGGCAGTTGGTAAATATTTATGCATCTCTTGTCCACCTCTGTTACCAGAAGTTCATAAATCACAACAACAGGAGAGCTCATATGAGCCATGTATTGTGTTCCTGTAATGAAGCCGTACATTAGCCTGAAGGATGGACAGACTGAAATGTAGATCATTATCCACTGACACTGTCACCTCTGTTATAGGACTATAGA